>NC_044555.1:26522681-26744187 GCF_007565055.1 Rhinopithecus roxellana
CAGCGAGAGCTGAAGCAGGGCGAGGCATCGCCTCACCTGGAAGCGCAAGGGGGAAGGGGATCCGTTTTCCTAGCCAGGGGAACTGAGACACACAACACCTGGAAAATCGGGTAACTCCCACCCCAATACTGCGCTGTAAGCATACAGGCATTCCAGGAGAATATATCCCACACCTGGCCGGGAGGGTCCCACGCCCACGAAGCCTCCCTCACTGCTAACACAGCAGTCTGCCGCGATCTATCCGCAAGGCAGCAGCGAGGCTGGGGGAGGGGCGCCCGCCATTGCTGAGGCTTAAGTAGGTAAACAAAGCCGCTGGGAAGCTCGAACTGGGTGGAGCTCACAGCAGCTCAAGGAAGCCTGCCTGTCTCTGTAGTCTCCACCTCTGGGGACAGCGCACAGCTGAAGACCAACAGGGGAAGTAGCGGGAGCCGGTGCAGACGCGAACGACTCTGTCTGACAGCTTTGGGGAGAGCCTTGGATCTCCCAACGCGGAGGTTGAGATCTGAGAACGGACAGACTGCCTGCTCAGGTGTGTCCCTGACCCCTGAGTAGCCTAGCTGGGAGAAATCCCCCACTAGGGGCAGTCTGACACCCCACACCTCACAGGGTGGAGTACACCCCTGAGAGGACACTTCCAAAGGAAGAATCAGACAGGTACACTCGCTGTTCAGCAATATTCTATCTTCGGCAACCTCTGCTGCTGATACCCAGGCAAACAGGGTCTGGAGTGGACCTTAAGCAATCTCCAACAGACCAACAGAGAGTCCTTCTGACTGTCAGAAGGAAAACTATCAAACAGGAAGGACACCTATACCAAAACCCCATCAGTTCGTCACCACCATCAAAGACCAGAGACAGATAAAACCACAAAGATGGGGAAGAAGCAGGGCAGAAAAGCTGGAAATTCAAAAAATAAGAGCGCATCTCCCCCTGCAAAGGAGCGCAGCCCATCACCAGCAACGGATCAAAGCTGGTCAGAGAATGACTTGGACGAGAGGAGAGAAGAAGGCTTCAGTCCATCAAACTTATCAGAGCTAAAGGAGGAATTACGTACCCAGCGCAAAGAAACTAAAAATCTTGAAAAAAGAGTGGAAGAATTGACAGCTAGACTCATTAATGCAGAGAAGATCATAAACGAAATGACAGAGATGAAAACCATGACACGAGAAATACGTGACAAATGCACAAGCTTCAGTAACCGACTCGATCAACTGGAAGAAAGAGTATCAGCGATTGAAGATCAAATGAATGAAATGAAGCGAGAAGAGAAACCAAAAGAAAAAAGAAGAAAAAGAAATGAGCAAAGCCTGCAAGAAGTATGGGATTACGTAAAAAGACCAAATCTACGTCTGATTGGGGTGCCTGAAAGTGAGGGGGAAAATGGAACCAAGTTGGAAAACACTCTTCAGGATATCATCCAGGAGAACTTCCCCAACCTAGTAGGGCAGGCCAACATTCAAATTCAGGAAATACAGAGAACGCCACAAAGATACTCCTCCTGAAGAGCAACTCCAAGACACATAATTGCCAGATTCACCAAAGTTGAAATGAAGGAAAAAATCTTAAGGGCAGCCAGAGAGAAAGGTCGGGTCACCCACAAAGGGAAGCCCATCAGACTAACAGCAGATCTCTCGGCAGAAACTCTACAAGCCAGAAGAGAGTGGGGGCCAATATTCAACGTTCTTAAAGAAAAGAATTTTAAACCCAGAATTTCATATCCAGCCAAACTAAGTTTCATAAGTGAAGGAGAAATAAAATCCTTTACAGATAAGCAAATGCTTAGAGATTTTGTCACCACCAGGCCTGCCTTACAAGAGACCCTGAAGGAAGCCCTAAACATGGAAAGGAACAACCGGTACCAGCCATCGCAAAAACATGCCAAAATGTAAAGACCATCGAGGCTAGGAAGAAATTGCATCAACTAACGAGCAAAATAACCAGTTAATATCATAATGGCAGGATCAAGTTCACACATAACAATATTAACCTTAAATGTTAATGGACTAAATGCTCCAATTAAAAGACACAGACTGGCAAACTGGATAAAGAGTCAAGACCCATCAGTCTGCTGTATTCAGGAGACCCATCTCACATGCAGAGACATACATAGGCTCAAAATAAAGGGATGGAGGAAGATCTACCAAGCAAATGGAGAACAAAAAAAAGCAGGGGTTGCAATCCTAGTATCTGATAAAACAGACTTTAAACCATCAAAGATCAAAAGAGACAAAGAAGGCCATTACATAATGGTAAAGGGATCAATTCAACAGGAAGAGCTAACTCTCCTAAATATATATGCACCCAATACAGGAGCACCCAGATTCATAAAGCAAGTCCTTAGAGACTTACAAAGAGACTTAGACTCCCATACAATAATAATGGGAGACTTCAACACTCCGCTGTCAACATTAGACAGATCAACAAGACAGAAAGTTAACAAGGATATCCAGGAATTGAACTCATCTCTGCACCAAGCGGACCTAATAGACATCTATAGAACTCTCCACCCCAAATCAACAGAATATACATTCTTCTCAGCACCACATCGCACTTATTCCAAAATTGACCACATAATTGGAAGTAAAGTACTCCTCAGCAAATGTAAAAGAACAGAAATTATAACAAACTGTCTCTCAGACCACAGTGCAATCAAACTAGAACTCGGGACTAAGAAACTCAATCAAAACCGCTCAACTACATGGAAACTGAACAACCTGCTCCTGAATGACTACTGGGTACATAACGAAATGAAAGCGGAAATAAAGATGTTCTTTGAAACCAATGAGAACAAAGATACAACATACCAGAATCTCTGGGACACATTTAAAGCAGTGTGTAGAGGGAAATTTATAGCACTAAATGCCCACAAGAGAAAGCAGGAAAGATCTAAAATTGACACTCTAACATCACAATTAAAAGAACTAGAGAGGCAAGAGCAATCACATTCAAAAGCTAGCAGAAGGCAAGAAATAACTAAGATCAGAGCAGAACTGAAGGAGATAGAGACACAAAAAACCCTCCAAAAAATCAATGAATCCAGGAGTTGGTTTTTTGAAAAGATCAACAAAATTGACAGACCGCTAGCAAGGCTAATAAAGAAAAAAAGAGAGAGGAATCAAATAGATGCAATAAAAAATGATAAAGGGGATATCACCACTGACCCCACAGAAATACAAACTACCATCAGAGAATACTATAAACGCCTCTATGCAAATCAACTAGAAAATCTAGAAGAAATGGATAATTTCCTGGACACTTACACTCTCCCAAGGCTAAACCAGGAAGAAGTTGAATCCCTGAATAGACCAATAGCAGGCTCTGAAATTGAGGCAACAATTAATAGCCTACCCACCAAAAAAAGTCCAGGACCAGATGGATTCACAGCTGAATTCTACCAGAGGTACAAGGAGGAGCTGGTACCATTCCTTCTGAAACTATTCCAATCAATAGAAAAAGAGGGAATCCTCCCTAACTCATTTTATGAGGCCAACATCATCCTCATACCAAAGCCTGGCAGAGACACAACAAAAAAAGAGAATTTTAGACCAATATCCCTGATGAACATTGATGCAAAAATCCTCAATAAAATACTGGCAAACCGGATTCAGCAGCACATCAAAAAGCTTATCCACCATGATCAAGTGGGCTTCATCCCTGGGATGCAAGGCTGGTTCAACATTCGCAAATCAATAAACGTAATCCAGCATATAAACAGAACCAAAGACAAGAACCACATGATTGTCTCAATAGATGCAGAAAAGGCTTTTGACAAAATTCAACAGCCCTTCATGCTAAAAACGCTCAATAAATTCGGTATTGATGGAACGTACCTCAAAATAATAAGAGCTATTTATGACAAACCCACAGCTAATATCATACTGAATGGGCAAAAACTGGAAAAATTTCCTTTGAAAACTGGCACAAGACAGGGATGCCCTCTCTCACCACTCCTATTCAACATAGTGTTGGAAGTTCTGGCTAGGGCAATCAGGCAAGAGAAAGAAATCAAGGGTATCCAGTTAGGAAAAGAAGAAGTCAAATTGTCCCTGTTTGCAGATGACATGATTGTATATTTAGAAAACCCCATCGTCTCAGCCCAAAATCTCCTTAAGCTGATAAGCAACTTCAGCAAAGTCTCAGGATACAAAATTAATGTGCAAAAATCACAAGCATTCTTATACACCAGCAACAGACAAGCAGAGAGCCAAATCAGGAATGAACTTCCATTCACAATTGCCTCAAAGAGAATAAAATACCTAGGAATCCAGCTTACAAGGGATGTAAAGGACCTCTTCAAGGAGAACTACAAACCACTGCTCAGTGAAATCAAAGAGGACACAAACAAATGGAAGAACATACCATGCTCATGGATAGGAAGAATCAATATCGTGAAAATGGCCATACTCCCCAAGGTTATTTATAGATTCAATGCCATCCCCATCAAGCTACCAATGACTTTCTTCACAGAATTGGAAAAAAACTGCTTTAAAGTTCATATGGAACCAAAAAAGAGCCCGCATTGCCAAGACAATCCTAAGTCAAAAGGACAAAGCTGGAGGCGTCACGCTACCTGACTTCAAACTATACTACAAGGCTACAGTAACCAAAACAGCATGGTACTGGTACCAAAACAGAGATATAGACCAATGGAACAGAACAGAGTCCTCAGAAATAATACCGCACATCTACAGCCATCTGATCTTTGACAAACCTGAGAGAAACAAGAAATGGGGAAAGGATTCCCTATTTAATAAATGGTGCTGGGAAAATTGGCTAGCCATAAGTAGAAAGCTGAAACTGGATCCTTTCCTTACCCCTTATACGAAGATTAATTCAAGATGGATTAGAGACTTAAATGTTAGACCTAATACCATCAAAACCCTAGAAGAAAATCTAGGTAGTACCATTCAGGACATAGGCATGGGCAAGGACTTCATGTCTAAAACACCAAAAGCAACGGCAGCAAAAGCCAAAATTGACAAATGGGATCTAATTAAACTAAAGAGCTTTTGCACAGCAATAGAAACTACCATCAGAGTGAACAGGCAACCTACAGAATGGGAGAAAATTTTTGCAACCTACTCATCTGACAAAGGGCTAATATTCAGAATCTACAAAGAACTCAAACAAATATACGAGAAAAAAACAAACAACCCCATCAAAAAGTGGGGAAAGGATATGAACAGACATTTCTCAAAAGAAGATATTCATACAGCCAACAGACACATGAAAAAATGCTCATCATCACTGGCCATCAGAGAAATGCAAATCAAAACCACAATGAGATACCATCTCACACCAGTTAGAATGGCAATCATTAAGAAGTCAGGAAACAACAGGTGTTGGAAAGGATGTGGAGAAATAGGAACACTTTTACACTGTTGGTGGGATTGTAAACTAGTTCAACCATTATGGAAAACAGTATGGCAATTCCTCAAGGATCTAGAACTAGATGTACCATATGACCCAGCCATCCCACTACTGGGTATATACCCAAAGGATTATAAATTAGTCTACTACAAAGACACATGCACACGTATGTTTATTGCGGCACTATTCACAATAGCAAAGACTTGGAATCAACCCAAATGTCCATCTGTGACAGACTGGATTAAGAAAATGTGGCACATATACACCATGGAATACTATGCAGCCATAAAAAAGGATGAGTTTGCGTCCTTTGTAGGGACATGGATGCAGCTGGAAACCATCATTCTTAGCAAACTATCACAAGAAGAGAAAACCAAACACCGCATGTTCTCACTCATAGGTGGGAACTGAACAATGAGATCACTTGGACTCGGGAAGGGGAACATCACACACTGGGGTCTATCATGGGGAGGGGGGAGGAGGGAGGGATTGCATTGGGGAGTTATACATGATATAAATGATGAATTGATGGGTGCTGACGAGTTGATGGGTGCAGCACACCAACATGGCATAAGTATACATATGTAACAAACCTGCACGTTATGCACATGTACCCTAGAACTTAAAGTATAATAAAAAAAAAAAAAAAAAAAAAAAAAAAGAACATCTGAAAATTAAAAAATATATACTGAAGCCTTAAGAATAGACTAGAAAAAGCAGAAGATTTTTTAATGATTGCCATTCTAACTGGTGTGAGATGGTATCTCATTGTGGTTTTGATTTGCATTTATCTGATGGCCAGTGATGATGAGCATTTTTTCATGTGTCTGTTGGCTGTATGAATGTCTTCTTTTGAGAAATGTCTGTTCATATCCTTTGCCCACTTTCTGATGGGGTTGTTTGTTTTTTTCTTGTATATTTGTTTGAGTTCTTTGTAGATTCTGGATATTAGCCCTTTGTCAGATGAGTAGATTGCAAAGATTTTTTCCCATTCTGTAGGTTGCCTGTTCACTCTGATGGTAGTTTCTTTTGCTGTGCAGAAGCTCTTTACTTTAATTAGATCCCATTTGTCAATTTTGGCTTTTGCTGCCGTTGCTTTTGGTGTTTTAGACATGAAGTCCTTGCCCATGCCTATGTTCTGAATGGTACTACCTAGATTTTCTTCTAGGGTTTTTATGGTATTAGATCTAACATTTAAGTCTCTAAAAAATCAGGAAACAACAGTTGTTGGAGAGGATGTGGAGAAATAGGAACAGTTTTACACTGTTGGTGGGATTGTAAACTAGTTCAACCATTATGGAAAACAGTATGGCAATTCCTCAAGGATCTAGAACTAGATGTACCATATGACCCAGCCTTCCCACTACTGTGTATATACCCAAAGGATTATAAATTATTCTACTACAAAGACACATGCACACGTATGTTTATTGCAGCACTATTCACAATAGCAAAAACTTGGAATCAACCCAAATGTCCATCTGTGACAGACTGGATTAAGAAAATGTGGCACATATACACCATGGAATACTATGCAGCCATCAAAAAGGATGAGTTTGCGTCCTTTGTAGGGACATGGATGCAGCTGGAAACCATCATTCTTAGCAAACTATCACAAGAAGAGAAAACCAAACACCGCATGTTCTCACTCATAGGTGGGAACTGAACAATGACATCACTTGGACTCGGGAAGGGGAACATCACACACTGGGGCCTATCATGGGGAGGGGGGGAGGGATTGCATTGGGGAGTTATATATGATATAAATGATGAATTGATGGATGCTGACGAGTTGATGGGTGCAGCACACCAACATGGCACAAATATACATATGTAACAAACCTGCATGTTATGCACATGTACCCTAGAACTTAAAGTATAATAAAAAATAAAAAAAATAAAATAAAAAAAGAATTATAAAGGATGAAATAAAATTAAATTTTGTTTCAGGTGATATGATTATTTATAAATAAAATTAATTTTAAAAAATGTGAAAAAAAAAGAAAAAGCAGAAGAAAGAAACTCAGAACTTGACGACAGGTCTTTTAAATTAATTTATTCTCACAAAAATATAGAAAAAAATGTTAAAAATGAACAAAGCTTTTGAGAAAAATAAAATTAGATGAAATGCCTAAACCTGAAAATCATAGGTATTTCTGAGACAGCAAAAAGCATAAAGGCTTGAAAAACCTCTTTGAAGAAATAATTGAATAAAAAATTTCTAGTCTTGCAGGAGATTTAGACATCTTGATACTAAAAGCTCCGGGAATTCCAAGTAAATACATTACAAGAAGGAATTCACAAAGACATATTGTTAACAAACTGTCTAAAGTAAACATGAAAGGAAAAAATCCCTAAAATCGGTAAAAGAAAAGCATCTAGCCATCTATAAAGAAAACCCCATGACACTAACAGTGAACTTCTCAACAGAAGATATAAAAGCCAAAAGATATTGAGATTTTATTTTAAGACTTAAAAAATACCGTCAACTATGAATTTTGTATTTTGCTAGAATAAGCTCCATGAATGAAAGAGAAATAGTCTTTAACAGATAATCAAATGCTGAGGAAATACATCAACACTACACTGGCCATACAATAAATGCTCAAGTGAGTTCTACATGTGGAAGTAAAAGGTCTATACTTATCACAAAAATGCACAAAAGTATAAATCTCACATCTGGTAAATCAATTACACAGATAAAACACAAAGCAACTAGATAACAAATTAACATTATGGCAGAAGCAAAACTTCACATATCAATATTAGCTGCAAATGTAAACAAACTAAATAAATGTTCCATTTAAAAATATAAATTGGTGGAATAAATAAAAGAAAATCAAACTGTATTCAACTTAGAAGAAATTGGTTAACATAATTATTGCCTGAAGGTAAAGAAGTGAAATGAGATATTTCATGCAAATAAAAACCAAAATAGCATGAATAGCTATGCTATTATAATAACAGGTAAAACATTTTAAATTAATAATCATAAAAATATACAAAGAAGGTTATTACATGATGATAAAGGGATGACTTCATCTAGAAGATATAACAATTCTAAATATATATGCACTCAATGACAGAGCACCCAGATTCATAAAAGGAAGACTAGTAAACCTAAGAAAACAGATAGACAGTCATACAATTATAGTGGGGGACTTCAAAACTCCACTGACATCACTATTTAGATACCTAAGAAAATCAACCAAGAAAAACTGGACTTAAGTTGGACTTTAAAGCAAATGGACCTAATAGAAATTTACAAAACTTTCTACCTGAAAATCACCGAAGAGACAGAGCAAGATGGCAGAATAGAAGGCTCCACCATTTGCCTGCCGCCCAGAGACACTAATTTAAAAACTATTTGCACACGAAAAACTTTTATATGAACAAAAAATAAGGTAAGCCCTCATAGTACCTGGTTTTAACTTCATATCCCTGAGAAAGGTACTGAAGAGATAGAAAAAATAATAATAATAATCTTAGTTTGCCAGCACCACTCCTTCTCCAACCCCTGAAAGTGGCAGTGTGATGTAGAGAGCACCTCTGATTGCTGGGGGAGAGATAGCACAACAAATGTAATGCACTGAGTTTGGTGCTTTCCTGTTAGAGAAGAAAAAGCAATAAAAAATAACTGGACCAAACTCAATTAACACTAGCCAACAAAGGGAGCATTTAAACCAGCCCTAGCTAGAGGGGAATCATGGATCTCAGCAGTTTGAACTTGAGTTCCTGCAAACCTCGCGGTAAACTTCACCACAGCGGGCTAAATTACTCTGTGCTCTAAACAAACTTGAAAGATAATCTAGGCCATAGAACTGTAAGTTGAGGCCGGGCGCGGTGGCTCAAGCCTGTAATCCCAGCACTTTGGGAGGCCGAGACGGACGGATCACGAGGTCAGGAGATCAAGACCATCCTGGCTAACATGGTGAAACCCCGTCTCTACTAAAAAAAATACAAAAAACTAGCTGGGCGAGGTGGTGGGCGCCTGTAGTCCCAGCTACTCGGGAGGCTGAGGCAGGAGAATGGCGTAAACCCGGGAGGCGGAGCTTGCAGTGAGCTGAGATCCGGCCACTGCACTCCAGCCCGGGAGACAGAGCGAGACTCCGTCTCAAAAAAAAAAAAAAAGAACTGTAAGTTGTAAGTGAGTCCTGGTGCTGAACTGTGTCCAGAGACAGTGGACTGGAGAAGCATGAGAGCTTCTCAGACACCACGTGGGGTCGATAATGGAGTGGGGACATCACTCCTCCCCTAAGTCCAAACTGCACAGCTCACAATTCCAAAACATACCTTATGCTTGAGGAGAGGAGAGAACTAGGAAGAACCTTGTCTTGCATTTTGAATATCAACTTAGTTACAGCAGGATAGGACACTGGTAAGAGTCATGAGGCCCCATTTCCAAGCCTTAGCTCTCAAAATACACACCCTGGGCAGGAAGATAAACTGTTGCCTTGAAGAAAAGGGCCCAGTCCTGGCAGCATTCACCACCTGCTAACTGAAGAACCCTTGAGTACTAGAGAACCAGCAGCAATACCCAGGTCCTATGTTGAGGACTTTGAATGAGTCTCTGTGAGTTGCTTCCTTCAGGTGAGACTCAGCACATTACCACCTGTGGTGGCTTTGTGGAAAAACTCTTTCTGCTTGAAAACAACAGAGAAAAGTAAAGGAAACTTTGTCTTGCACCTTACGTACAAGCATGGAAACAGAGATATAGAGTACCAAGCAGGCTTTTGGGGTTCCTGATTCTAAGACTTGACTCTTGGATGGCATCTTTGTACCTGCTTTGTACCTGGGCCAGAAGGAAGCCCAAAGCCCTAAAGTGTAAGTCCTAGACCAGGAACTATTCACCACAAGCTAACTAAATAGCCATTGGACCTTAAGGAAACATTAGAGGTAGTCTGCAGTACTCCCTGTGGTGGCAGTTGCTATAGAGGAAGGCTCTTCTGCTTTTGAAAAAGGAGAGGGAAGGATTATAAGAACTGCATCGTGTGGTGTGAGCGCCAGCTCAACTGAAGTACAACAGAACAGACTTCTAAAGTGTTTGACACTAGTCCTAACTCCCAGGCAGCAACTCTTCTCCCACCAACCAGGGGAAACTTACTGCCCTGAAGGAAAAAGCACATTCCTGACTGGCTTTTCAACTTACTGATTGTGGAGCCTCAGGGTCTTCAAGAAACATAGGCAATAGCCAGGGAGTGGTTATAACAGACCTTGGGCAAGAAACTGTTCTATGTTGGCTTCAGGTCTGATCGAGTACAGTCATAGTGATGGTGGACACGGGGGTACTTGTTTCACTCTATTCCTAGCTTTACATGGCTCAGAACAGAGAGGGGGACTCTTTTTTAATGAAAGTAAAGAAAGAGAGACAGTCTCTGCCTTATAATCCAGAGAATTCTTCTGGATCTTTTCCAAGACCAAAAAGATGATACCACTGTGAGTCTGCAAGAATCACAGCACTACTGGACATTAGGTGTCCCTAAACCAGATACAGGTTAGATCACAACACCCATGTCACTTCAAATATTTCAGAAGCCTTCTCAAGAAGGAAGGGTACAAGTAAGCGGAGAAAGCATCAACACAGTCCAGGAAGACATGGCCTCATCATTAAACTAAATAATCCACAAGAGATAATTTGTGGAGAAATAGAGATATGTGACCTTTCAGACAGAGAATTCTAAATAGCTGAGTTGAGGAAAAGCAAAGAAATTCAAATAAAAGAGACAAAAAAAATTCATAATTATATCAAATAAATGTAACAAAGCGATTGGAATAGTTAAAAAGAATCAAGCTGAAATTCTGCAACTGAAAAGTACAATTGACACACTGAAGAATGCACCAGAGTCTTAATAGTAGATTTGATCAAGCAGAAGAAAGAATAAGTGAGCTTGAGGACCATCTATTTAAAAATTCACAATCAAAGGAGACAAAAGAAAAAATAAAATAAAACAATAAAGCACATCTACAGGAGACAGAAAATAGCCTCAAAGGGGAAAATCTAAGAGTTATTGGCCTGAAATAGGACTTAGAGAAAGAGATGAGAGTAGAAAGTGTATTCAAGATGATAACAGCAGAACTTCTCAAACCTAGAGAAAGACGTTTACATCCAAGTACAAGAAGATTATAGAACACCAAGCATATTTAACCCAGGGAGCATTACCACAACATATTTAATAATCAAACTCCCAAAAGTTAAGAATAAAGACAAAATTATAAAAGTAGCAATAAAAAATAAATAAAAAACATATAATTGAGCTTCAACATGTCTGGCAGAAGACTTTTCAGTGAAACTCTTACAGGCCAGGAGAGAGTGGCATGACATATTTAACATGCTAAAGAAAATAAAAAATTACCATAGAATACTATATCTGGCAAAAAATATTTAAACGTAGAGGAGAAATAGATTTTTTATTCAAACAAAAGTAAGGGAATTTCATCAACACCAGGCCTCTCCTACAAGAATAAATTCTAAAGGGAATATTTTAATCAGAAAGAACAGAAAGTTAATGAGTAATACGTAATCACCTGATGGTTAAAAACTCATTGGTAATAGTAAATATACAGAATAACAAAGAATATTATAACAATGCACCTGTGGTGTGTATACTACTCTTTACCATATAAAAGATTAAACAATAAATGAATCAATAATAATAACAACTACTACTTTTCAATATACAGACAGCACAATAAGATATAAATAGAAAAAACAAAATGCGAAAAAGTAAGAGGACAAAGTTAAGGTGAGTTTTTTATTAGTTTTCTTTTTACGTGTTTGTTTATGCAAATACTGTTTCATGTTAAAGTAATGGGATGTAAGATACTATTTGCAAGCTTTAGGGTAACCTCAATCCCAAAGTCTACAATGGACACAAAAACTTAAAAGCAAGAAACTAAATGATACTACTAGAAAAAAAGTATCTTCATTAGAATAAAACAGGAATGAAATAGAGAAGGAAGGCAAGACCACAAATAACAAATAACAAAATAGAAGATGCAAGCTTTTATTTACGAATAATAACATTGAATTTAAATGGACTAAACTCTCCAATGAAAAAACTAATACTGGCTGAATGGACAAAGAAAGAAGACCCATTAATCTGATTCTACAAGAAACAAATTTCACCTCCAAAAAAAAAAAAAAAAAAAAAAAAAAAAAAAAAAAAAACAAAAAACACACAGACCAAAGGTAGAGAGATGGAAAAAGATTTTTTATGCCACTAGAAACCAAAGAAGAACAGGAGTAGCTAACTGTGGATGAAATAAATTTCAAGCTAAAAACTAACAGAAGGGGCAAAGTGGGTCACTATATAATATTAAAGATGTAAATTTATTAAAAAGATATAATAATTTTAAATATGTATGCATCTAACACCGGAGCACCCAGTTATAAAAAGCAAATATTATTTGAATTAAAGAGAGAGATAAACCCCAATACAATAATAGCTGAAAACTTCAAACCCCACTTTCAGCATTGTGCCAATCTTTCAGAAGGAAAATCGACAAAAAGAATCATACTTAATCTGCACAATAGACAAAATGGATATAATAAATATTTACAGAACATTTTATCAAATGGCTGAGAATACACATTTTTATCAGCACATAAATTATTCTCACAGCTAAACTATATGTTAGTTTACAAAATAATCTCGAAACATTTTTTACAAATGAAGTAACATTAAGTGCCTTCTCTGAGAGCAATGGAATAAAACTAGAAATTAATCACCAGAGAAATTTTTTAAATTATAAAAAACATATGGTAATTAAACATTATGCTCCTGCATGAGCAGTGGGTAAATGAAGAAATTAAGAAGAAAATTGAAACAAATTTTGAAACAAGTGATAATGGAAACACTACATACCAAAACCTAGGAAATATAGAAAGGCCATA
Source organism: Rhinopithecus roxellana (assembly GCF_007565055.1). NCBI lineage: Eukaryota > Metazoa > Chordata > Mammalia > Primates > Cercopithecidae > Rhinopithecus > Rhinopithecus roxellana. Next base: position 26,535,946 of record NC_044555.1, read on the forward strand.
CTAAGAAGGAAATTTAATCTTATGAGTGCCTACATCAAAAACACAGGAAAAACTTCAAATAACCAATCTAAAAATGCATCTTAAAGATATAGAAAAGCTAGAGCAAACCTAACCCAAAATTATCAGGGGAAAATAAATAATAAAAATAAAAGCTGAAATAGATAAAATTGAAACGAGAAAAGCAATAAAAAAGATAAGTGAAGCAAAACGTTAGTTTTCTGAAAAGCTAAACAAAAATGACAAGCTTTAGCCAAATTAATTTTTTAAAAGGAGAAAATACAAATAAAATCAGAAATGAAAAATGAGGCATTAAAACTAATTCTGCAGAAATTCAAAGGATAATTTGTGACCACTATAAGCAACTATATACCATTATATTGCAATACTAAGAAGAAATGGAAAAATTCCTAGACACTTAAAACCTGCCAAAATTGAACCTGCAAGACAAATAACAAGTAATAAGATTGAAGTTGGCCAGGCGCGGTGGCTCAAGCCTGTAATCCCAGCACTTTGGGAGGCCGAGGCGGGCGGATCACGAGGTCAGGAGATCGAGACCATCCTGGCTAACACTGTGAAACCCCGTCTCTACTAAAAAGTACAAAAAACTAGCCGGGCGAGGTGGCGGGCGCCTGTAGTCCCAGCTACTCGGGAGGCTGAGGCAGAAGAATGGCGTCAACCCGGGAGGCGGAGCTTGCAGTGAGCTGAGATCCGGCCACTGCACTCCAGCCTGGGCGAAAGAGGGAGACTCCGTCTCAAAAAAAAAAAAAAAAAAAGAAGTGCATTCTAAAGGGTCTTTTTCATTGCTTTTTCTCTCTAAATTAATCTTGATTTGGCTTGTCTGTGTATTTGCATAAGGAACAGAACTGTTGTTTTTATAAATAAACGAGAGACTGAGTTTTCTCAGCTCCAAAGACAATGAAATTTTGTTCCTTTCGCTTGAAATGCACCCCTGGGTGACCAGAGTCTGGGTGTGAGTGTCTGGGAGGCTGACCCCTTATTACCTGAAGCAACCCCACAAGGAACCCCCAATAAAATTAATTTAAAAAGACTTGTTCAGGGAAAGCATATAGGAGCTGGTCACTGCATGGTTTGAGCCCTCCTGGAGGTGCTAGACCTTCTGAGAGAGAAACTGAGACACATAAGAGGGTTGGAACAAATCAGTGATGACACTGTGGAGGACTGCCCACAACCAGCACACTTCAATCCCCCACACTAAAATCCTAGGAGATATATATATATATATATATATATATATATATATATCCTTTTAGTTGTTTTTTATTTCTCTCCTTTTGTCATTGGTGGAAGGTATCTGAGTTACAAGCAGTGAATTTGTACAGATCTGAAGCAACCTCAATTCTTGCCTCCTCAGAAGTAAGAATTCAACTAAGAGGCATAAGGCAGAAATAGAGACTGAAGCAATTATCAGAGCAGGAGCAGAAGTTTATTTAAAAAGGCTTTAGAACAGGAAAAAAAAAAAAGGAAAGAAAAAGAAGCTTGGAAGAGACTCAAGTGGGCATGTGAAGGTCAGGTGCAATTTTTAACTTTGATCTCAGGACTTTATAGGCTGGCCCCTTTTCCATGATTCTTCCCTTAGGGTTCACTGCCCACATGTGCAGTGCTTTCTTTACGTTTGGAAAGTGAGCAAACTCAATGTGTTTAGAAAGTTATACATATGTCCATCTGAGGCTTTCTTTCCTTTTCCAGTGGAGTGCCCCCATGAGGTCATACTTCACCTCTTTCTCTCTTAATGGACGTGCCTGGGAAGTTCCTTCTCTCTGAAGCCTGCATTTAGTTAACACTTCAGTGCAATAGGTGGGAACCATCAAGAAATGGCCTCTTCCCAGTGCTCTTGGAGGAACAGAGCTGAGAAAGCATGCAGTTTCCTGGACCTAATAAGCAGACACAGCTGGAAGGCAAAAACAGATCAACAAAAATCAAGTGTCCCATTTTACAACTATTTTACCATGCATGTCACTGCAAAGTAATCCAAAGTCAATCAGCCAATTCTGTGATTAACCTATCCCCCATGGGAGGCTTATCTATCAGTGCAGGGTGGGGATGTTGTTATATGTTCCAGTTGGCCAAGAGCATGCTTCTCTGATCCAAACATGCAAAGAGGTGGATATTCCTCCATAACTGCCATTAGCCATCCATATAAATATATTTACTACCTAATTATTACCAAAGTTCTCTCAAAATGCAAAGTAATTTCTGATACTCTCAAAAGTCAAAAACATCAGGTAATACAAAACAAACAGAACACAGCCTTAGATTTTGAAAGGTATCTATTTACTTTTAATTCCTGGGGTCTCATAAGGAAAAGACATTTTTTTTCCCATAATGGGGTCTGTGGTTCCCCTATGTTTTTGCCAAGGAGTCATAAGCTGGTAGTAATGATCTTGGGTCCTCTGATGTGTGCATCAAGAACGGCAAGAAAATAAAACAGAATAAAACAATTGAGTTAACAGAGAAAAAATTATTGAAAAAAAATAAGATTCAAGAAGAGAAAAAAACAAAGGTTTTAAAATTTGTATAGCTTGGATATCCACTTTTAATTAAGCTGGCTTTTAACCATGGAGCTCTTAAGAAAATCCTTTCAAATCTCTTATAACCTGACTTTGGCCTGACCCAAAAGCCAATATTTCTGACTTTACCAAAGTAAACTCACAGGTTAAACCAATAAGCCTTAACTAAGGTTATGACTTATCCATGAGTTTATGAGGTATTTTCAAAGAGATGTAAAGTGGATTTTACTTGATTTAGAGTTTACAAAGGTAGCTCTGATAAAGGAAAAATCAAGAAGGGAAGTCAGAAGTCATTCAAGGAGGAGCAGAGAATACAGTGATTTTTTTATCATTCCTACAACTGGTTTGCACAGAGAGACAGAAGCCAGGAGTGTGACTGGTAAGAACTTTTCCCCTTTGGTTGTCATGCCACGCATCTTGGTTTCCCTTCCCTGAGCAGCCCTAGTAACCTTGCTTGCCTCAGCCTAGGGACTAAATCACAACAGAAAGTAAAATTATCTTTTTCTGTTTCATACATCCTTTTAATAAGACAAAAGCCATTTTAATTCTGTTAGAAAGTTAAGATTTGTACTGCCATGCATGTCCTGTGAAGACGGAGTAGATAAAGAAGTTATCCACATACTGCAGAAGTTATTCTCCCTCAAGAGACTGCTTAGATTTTTGCTGGAGCTTGTCTGAATATATGTGGGCTATTTTAGAAATTACCAGGGACCAGTGAAAGAATGTCAGTTGGTCCCTTAAGTAATACAAAGGGGTGTGAATCTTTTCTTTTGGAGGAAGGAGATGCCATTTGCTATACTCAACAGGCTTAGCCCTGTGTTCCTATTCCACTTTTAGTTATAAAAGACTTAAGAGGCTAATCTGAGGACCTCTTGCCCAGGAGTACTAGATTCCAAGGCTAAATTTTGTAATTTTTTCTCAGTACATTTTTAAGGCAAGCACTTTAAGGTTTGGGAAAGCTAATCTTGTCCCAGTTTTGAGGAATGCATTCAAAAGAGGCATCTCCTGTGGTATGTAGGTATGATTACACATATGCCATTTGCAAAGAGAACAGAGGAGAAAAAGGAGAAAGAAATGAAAAAGAATGCATTCCCCCTTTCTTTCTAGTATTCTGGATGAGGTATCCCGCATCATCCTGGGTTCTGGACTTAACCAGTCTTTATATTGTACCCTTGGTCCCATCTCATTGCAATTACTCACTTGAGAGCAGAAGAGTTACTGTAGTGAACAGTGGGTCTTTGCTCATTCCTGGGGTTCCAGAATTAACATGTCCTTACTGGGTACTCTCCTGGCCTTTCATTTCTTTTCCAATGGTAATCTGTTAGCCCGGGGCCATCCTTCATTTCTGTCTTGTATGTCTATCACATCTGTGGCCTTGGGCCAACCCATATTCTTTTATCCATGACCTTATAGTAATCCTCATCCAGAATATTTTAGTAATGAAATGATTATCTCCTTTTTGGAGAAGCCTATTTCTCTGTTAACTGCCAGAAGTCCTGGACTTCCTTTGTCCCTCTATTAGAAAATTACCTAGAAAGTCTTGATGAGCATTGAGAAGGGTGTGGAAATAATTAGAGAAATTGAAGGTATAGGAGTAAGTGGAAGGAAGCCCAAGGAATAATTATTTGAAAGAATTCATATGCGCACAAAAACAGCAGATCTTGGATTCAAGAGGATAACGTTTATTTGTCCTCCGGATATAAAACAATAATCTCTGAGGACTTATGGCTCGGAGTAAGCATTTCTCCATTTCCCAAAGTTGTGCTAGCTTAAAAAGCAAGAGGTTTGGATTCTTTTTTTTTTTTTTTTTTTTTTTTTTTTTTTTTTTTTTTTTTTTTTTTTTTTTTTTGCTTTCAATGAGATTCTTTATTCAGTTATAAACTTAGCTTTTGGAATAGGAACAACTCCAGTCTCCAACTCCCAGCGCGAGCGACACAGAAGACCGGTGATTTCTGCATTTTCAACTGAGGTACTGGGGTCATCTCACTAGGGAGTGCCGGACAATCGGTGCTGGTCAGCTGCTGCAGCCTGACCAGCCAGAGCTGAAGCAGGGCGAGGCATCGCCTCACCTGGAAGCGCAAGGGGGAAGGGGATCCGTTTTCCTAGCCAGGGGAACTGAGACACACAACACCTGGAAAATCGGGTAACTCCCACCCCAATACTGCGCTGTAAGCATACAGGCATTCCAGGAGAATATATCCCACACCTGGCCGGGAGGGTCCCACGCCCACGAAGCCTCCCTCACTGCTAACACAGCAGTCTGCCGCGATCTATCCGCAAGGCAGCAGCGAGGCTGGGGGAGGGGCGCCCGCCATTGCTGAGGCTTAAGTAGGTAAACAAAGCCTCTGGGAAGCTCGAACTGGGTGGAGCTCACAGCAGCTCAAGGAAGCCTGCCTGTCTCTGTAGTCTCCACCTCTGGGGACAGCGCACAGCTGAAGACCAACAGGGGAAGTAGCGGGAGCCGGTGCAGACGCGAACGACTCTGTCTGACAGCTTTGGGGAGAGCCGCGGATCTCCCAACGCGGAGGTTGAGATCTGAGAACGGACAGACTGCCTGCTCAGGTGTGTCCCTGACCCCTGAGTAGCCTAGCTGGGAGAAATCCCCCACTAGGGGCAGTCTGACACCCCACACCTCACAGGGTGGAGTACACCCCTGAGAGGACACTTCCAAAGGAAGAATCAGACAGGTACACTCGCTGTTCAGCAATATTCTATCTTCGGCAACCTCTGCTGCTGATACCCAGGCAAACAGGGTCTGGAGTGGACCTCAAGCAATCTCCAACAGACCAACAGAGAGTCCTTCTGACTGTCAGAAGGAAAACTATCAAACAGGAAGGACACCTATACCAAAACCCCATCAGTTCGTCACCACCATCAAAGACCAGAGACAGATAAAACCACAAAGATGGGGAAGAAGCAGGGCAGAAAAGCTGGAAATTCAAAAAATAAGAGCGCATCTCCCCCTGCAAAGGAGCGCAGCCCATCACCAGCAACGGATCAAAGCTGGTCAGAGAATGACTTGGACGAGAGGAGAGAAGAAGGCTTCAGTCCATCAAACTTATCAGAGCTAAAGGAGGAATTACGTACCCAGCGCAAAGAAACTAAAAATCTTGAAAAAAGAGTGGAAGAATTGACAGCTAGACTCATTAATGCAGAGAAGATCATAAACGAAATGACAGAGATGAAAACCATGACACGAGAAATACGTGACAAATGCACAAGCTTCAGTAACCGACTCGATCAACTGGAAGAAAGAGTATCAGCGATTGAAGATCAAATGAATGAAATGAAGCGAGAAGAGAAACCAAAAGAAAAAAGAAGAAAAAGAAATGAGCAAAGCCTGCAAGAAGTATGGGATTACGTAAAAAGACCAAATCTACGTCTGATTGGGGTGCCTGAAAGTGAGGGGGAAAATGGAACCAAGTTGGAAAACACTCTTCAGGATATCATCCAGGAGAACTTCCCCAACCTAGTAGGGCAGGCCAACATTCAAATTCAGGAAATACAGAGAACGCCACAAAGATACTCCTCCAGAAGAGCAACTCCAAGACACATAATTGCCAGATTCACCAAAGTTGAAATGAAGGAAAAAATCTTAAGGGCAGCCAGAGAGAAAGGTCGGGTCACCCACAAAGGGAAGCCCATCAGACTAACAGCAGATCTCTCGGCAGAAACTCTACAAGCCAGAAGAGAGTGGGGGCCAATATTCAACGTTCTTAAAGAAAAGAATTTTAAACCCAGAATTTCATATCCAGCCAAACTAAGTTTCATAAGTGAAGGAGAAATAAAATCCTTTACAGATAAGCAAATGCTTAGAGATTTTGTCACCACCAGGCCTGCCTTACAAGAGACCCTGAAGGAAGCCCTAAACATGGAAAGGAACAACCGGTACCAGCCATCGCAAAAACTTGGCAAAATGTAAAGACCATCGAGGCTAGGAAGAAACTGCATCAACTAACGAGCAAAATAACCAGTTAATATCATAATGGCAGGATCAAGTTCACACATAACAATATTAACCTTAAATGTTAATGGACTAAATGCTCCAATTAAAAGACACAGACTGGCAAACTGGATAAAGAGTCAAGACCCATCAGTCTGCTGTATTCAGGAGACCCATCTCACATGCAGAGACATACATAGGCTCAAAATAAAGGGATGGAGGAAGATCTACCAAGCAAATGGAGAACAAAAAAAAAGCAGGGGTTGCAATCCTAGTCTCTGATAAAACAGACTTTAAACCATCAAAGATCAAAAGAGACAAAGAAGGCCATTACATAATGGTAAAGGGATCAATTCAACAGGAAGAGCTAACTCTCCTAAATATATATGCACCCAATACAGGAGCACCCAGATTCATAAAGCAAGTCCTTAGAGACTTACAAAGAGACTTAGACTCCCATACAATAATAATGGGGGACTTCAACACTCCGCTGTCAACATTAGACAGATCAACGAGACAGAAAGTTAACAAGGATATCCAGGAATTGAACTCATCTCTGCACCAAGCGGACCTAATAGACATCTATAGAACTCTCCACCCCAAATCAACAGAATATACATTCTTCTCAGCACCACATCGCACTTATTCCAAAATTGACCACATAATTGGAAGTAAAGCACTCCTCAGCAAATGTAAAAGAACAGAAATTATAACAAACTGTCTCTCAGACCACAGTGCAATCAAACTAGAACTCAGGACTAAGAAACTCAATCAAAACCGCTCAACTACCTGGAAACTGAACAACCTGCTCCTGAATGACTACTGGGTACATAACGAAATGAAAGCGGAAATAAAGATGTTCTTTGAAACCAATGAGAACAAAGATACAACATACCAGAATCTCTGGGACACATTTAAAGCAGTGTGTAGAGGGAAATTTATAGCACTAAATGCCCACAAGAGAAAGCAGGAAAGATCTAAAATTGACACTCTAACATCACAATTAAAAGAACTAGAGAGGCAAGAGCAATCACATTCAAAAGCTAGCAGAAGGCAAGAAATAACTAAGATCAGAGCAGAACTGAAGGAGATAGAGACACAAAAAACCCTCCAAAAAATCAATGAATCCAGGAGTTGGTTTTTTGAAAAGATCAACAAAATTGACAGACCGCTAGCAAGGCTAATAAAGAAAAAAAGAGAGAGGAATCAAATAGATGCAATAAAAAATGATAAAGGGGATATCACCACTGACCCCACAGAAATACAAACTACCATCAGAGAATACTATAAACGCCTCTACGCAAATCAACTAGAAAATCTAGAAGAAATGGATAATTTCCTGGACACTTACACTCTCCCAAGGCTAAACCAGGAAGAAGTTGAATCCCTGAATAGACCAATAGCAGGCTCTGAAATTGAGGCAACAATTAATAGCCTACCCACCAAAAAAAGTCCAGGACCAGATGGATTCACAGCTGAATTCTACCAGAGGTACAAGGAGGAGCTGGTACCATTCCTTCTGAAACTATTCCAATCAATAGAAAAAGAGGGAATCCTCCCTAACTCATTTTATGAGGCCAACATCATCCTGATACCAAAGCCTGGCAGAGACACAACAAAAAAAGAGAATTTTAGACCAATATCCCTGATGAACATTGATGCAAAAATCCTCAATAAAATACTGGCAAACCGGATTCAGCAGCACATCAAAAAGCTTATCCACCATGATCAAGTGGGCTTCATCCCTGGGATGCAAGGCTGGTTCAACATTCGCAAATCAATAAACGTAATCCAGCATATAAACAGAACCAAAGACAAGAACCACATGATTGTCTCAATAGATGCAGAAAAGGCTTTTGACAAAATTCAACAGCCCTTCATGCTAAAAACGCTCAATAAATTCGGTATTGATGGAACGTACCTCAAAATAATAAGAGCTATTTATGACAAACCCACAGCTAATATCATACTGAATGGGCAAAAACTGGAAAAATTCCCTTTGAAAACTGGCACAAGACAGGGATGCCCTCTCTCACCACTCCTATTCAACATAGTGTTGGAAGTTCTGGCTAGGGCAATCAGGCAAGAGAAAGAAATCAAGGGTATCCAGTTAGGAAAAGAAGAAGTCAAATTGTCCCTGTTTGCAGATGACATGATTGTATATTTAGAAAACCCCATCGTCTCAGCCCAAAATCTCCTTAAGCTGATAAGCAACTTCAGCAAAGTCTCAGGATACAAAATTAATGTGCAAAAATCACAAGCATTCTTATACACCAGTAACAGACAAGCAGAGAGCCAAATCAGGAATGAACTTCCATTCACAATTGCTTCAAAGAGAATAAAATACCTAGGAATCCAGCTTACAAGGGATGTAAAGGACCTCTTCAAGGAGAACTACAAACCACTGCTCAGTGAAATCAAAGAGGACACAAACAAATGGAAGAACATACCATGCTCATGGATAGGAAGAATCAATATCGTGAAAATGGCCATACTCCCCAAGGTTATTTATAGATTCAATGCCATCCCCATCAAGCTACCAATGACTTTCTTCACAGAATTGGAAAAAACTGCTTTAAAGTTCATATGGAACCAAAAAAGAGCCCGCATTGCCAAGACAATCCTAAGTCAAAAGGACAAAGCTGGAGGCGTCACGCTACCTGACTTCAAACTATACTACAAGGCTACAGTAACCAAAACAGCATGGTACTGGTACCAAAACAGAGATATAGACCAATGGAACAGAACAGAGTCCTCAGAAATAATACCGCACATCTACAGCCATCTGATCTTTGACAAACCTGAGAGAAACAAGAAATGGGGAAAGGATTCCCTATTTAATAAATGGTGCTGGGAAAATTGGCTAGCCATAAGTAGAAAGCTGAAACTGGATCCTTTCCTTACCCCTTATACGAAGATTAATTCAAGATGGATTAGAGACTTAAATGTTAGACCTAATACCATAAAAACCCTAGAAGAAAATCTAGGTAGTACCATTCAGGACATAGGCATGGGCAAGGACTTCATGTCTAAAACACCAAAAGCAACGGCAGCAAAAGCCATAATTGACAAATGGGATCTAATTAAACTAAAGAGCTTTTGCACAGCAAAAGAAACTACCATCAGAGTGAACAGGCAACCTACAGAATGGGAGAAAATTTTTGCAACCTACTCATCTGACAAAGGGCTAATATCCAGAATCTACAAAGAACTCAAACAAATATACGAGAAAAAAACAAACAACCCCATCAAAAAGTGGGGAAAGGATATGAACAGACATTTCTCAAAAGAAGATATTCATACAGCCAACAGACACATGAAAAAATGCTCATCATCACTGGCCATCAGAGAAATGCAAATCAAAACCACAATGAGATACCATCTCACACCAGTTAGAATGGCAATCATTAAGAAGTCAGGAAACAACAGGTGTTGGAGAGGATGTGGAGAAATAGGAACACTTTTACACTGTTGGTGGGATTGTAAACTAGTTCAACCATTATGGAAAACAGTATGGCAATTCCTCAAGGATCTAGAACTAGATGTACCATATGACCCAGCCATCCCACTACTGGGTATATACCCAAAGGATTATAAATTAGTCTACTACAAAGACACATGTACACGTATGTTTATTGCGGCACTATTCACAATAGCAAAGACTTGGAATCAACCCAAATGTCCATCTGTGACAGACTGGATTAAGAAAATGTGGCACATATACACCATGGAATACTATGCAGCCATAAAAAAGGATGAGTTTGCGTCCTTTGTAGGGACATGGATGCAGCTGGAAACCATCATTCTTAGCAAACTATCACAAGAAGAGAAAACCAAACACCGCATGTTCTCACTCATAGGTGGGAACTGAACAATGAGATCACTTGGACTCGGGAAGGGGAACATCACACACTGGGGTCTATCATGGGGAGGGGGGAGGGGGGAGGAGGGAGGGATTGCATTGGGGAGTTATACATGATATAAATGATGAATTGATGGGTGCTGACGAGTTGATGGGTGCAGCACACCAACATGGCATAAGTATACATATGTAACAAACCTGCACGTTATGCACATGTACCCTAGAACTTAAAGTATAATAAAAAAAAAAAAAAATAAAAAAAAAAAAAAAAAAAAAAAAAAAAAAAAATAAACTTAGCTTTTAATTATAGTTTCTTTTTTGTTATTAAATTAATATTCTAATAAGAAACTACAATGAAATATTAGAGGTTGAATAGTATATTAATGATTTACTAAAGATCAGTAGTCACTTAATATATTCATCTAATGAAGGAATCATTTATTCATTGTATAAATATTTATTTTTTTTTTCATTTCTTTATTATACTTTAAGTTCTAGGGTATCTTTGTGGCGTTCTCTGTATTTCCTGAATTTGCATGTTGGCCTGCCCTACTAGGTTGTGGAAGTTCTCCTGGATGATATCCTGAAGAGTGTTTTCCAACTTGGTTCCATTTTCCCCCTCACTTTCAGGCACCCCGATCAGACGTAGATTTGGTCTTTTTACATAATCCCATACTTCTTGCAGGCTTTGCTCATTTCTTTTTTTTCTTTTTCCTTTTGGTTTCTCTTCTCACTTCATTTCATTCATTTGATCCTCAATCGCTGAGACTCTTTCTTCTAGTTGATCAAGTCGGTTACGGAAGCTTGTGGATTTGTCACGTATTTCTCTTCTCATGGTTTTCATCTCTGTCATTTTATTTATGACCTTCTCTGCATTAATTATTCTAGCTATCAATTCTTCCACTCTTTTTTCAAGATTTTTCATTTCTTTGTGCTGGGTATGTAATTCCTCCTTTAGCTCTGAGAAGTTTGATGGACTGAAGGCTTCTTCTCTCATCTCGTCCAAGTCATTCTCTGACCAGCTTTGATTCGTTGCTGGCAATGAGCTGCGCTCCTTTGCAGGGGGAGATGCGCTCTTATTTTTTGAATTTCCAGCTTTTCTGCCCTGCTTCTTCCCCATCTTTGTGGTTTTATCTGCCTCTGGTCTTTGATGATGGTGGCGTACTGATGGGGTTTTGGTATAGGTGTTCTTCCTGTTTGATAGTTTTCCTTCTAATTGTCAGGACCCTCAGCTGTAGGTCTGTTGGAGATTGCTTGAGGTCCACTCCACACCCTGTTTGCCTGGGTATCAACAGCAGAGGTTGCAGAAGATAGAATATTGCTGAACAGCGAGTGTACCTGTCTGATTCTTACTTTGGAAGCTTCCTCTCAGGGGTGTACTCCACCCTGTGAGGTGTGGGGTGTCAGACTGCCCCTAGTGGGGGATGTCTCCCAGTTAGGCTACTCAGGGTTCAGGGACCCACTTGAGCAGGCAGTCTGTCCCTTCTCAGATCTCCACCTCCCTGTTGGGAGATCCACTGCTCTCTTCAAAGCTGTCAGACAGAGTTGTTCGGGTCTGCACAGGCCTCTGCTGCTTCCCCTGTTGTTTTTCAGCTGTGCCCTGTCCCCAGAGGTGGAGTCTACAGAGACTGGCAGGTTTCCTTGAGCTGCTGTGAGCTCCACCCAGTTTGAGCTTCCCAGCGGCTTTGTTTACCTACTTAAGCCTCAGGAATGGTGGGCGCCCCTCCCCCAGCCTCGCTGCTGTCTTGCCGTTAGATCACAGACTGCTGTGCTAGCAATGAGGGAGGCTCCATTGCCGTGGGACCCTCCCGGCCAGGTGTGGGTATAATTTCCTGGTGTGCCCGTTTGCTTAAAGCACAGTATTGGGGTGGGAATTACCCGATTTTCCAGGTGTTGTGTGTCTCAGTTCGCCTGGCTAGGAAAAGGGATTCCCTTTCCCCTTGCGCTTCCCAGGTGAGGCAATGCCTCGCCCTGCTTCAGCTCTGGCTGGTCAGTCTGCAGCAGCTGACCAGCACTGATTGTCCAGCACTCCCCAGTGAGATGACCCCAGTACCTCATTTGAAAATGCAGAAATCACCGGTCTTCTGTGTCGCTCGCACTGGGAGTTGGAGACTGGAGCTGTTCCTATTCGGCCATCTTCGCAGATTTTAATGTTTTATTTTCTATATCTGTGTATTTGATGTATTTTTAAAGAGACTCCACATGCAAGTAATTTCATGTAATACTTTTCCTTCTGTGTCTCTTATTTAATTTAGCACAATGTCCTTCAGTTTCATCCATGTTGTTGCAGGTGATAGAATCTCATTGTTTTCTTTTTTTTTTTTTTTTTTTTTTTTTTTTTTTTTTTTTTTTTTTTTTTTTTTTTTTTTTTGAGAAGGAGTCTCGCTCTGTCACCCAGGCTGGAGTGCAGTGGCCAGATCTCAGCTCACTGCAAACTCCGCCTCCCGGGTTTACGCCATTCTCCTGCCTCAGCCTCCCGAGTAGCTGGGACTACAGGCGCCCGCCACCTCGCCCGGCTAGTTTTTTTTGTATTTTTTTAGTAGAGACGGGGTTTCACCGTGTTAGCCAGGATGGTCTCGATCTCCTGACCTCGTGATCCGCCCGTCTCGGCCTCCCAAAGTGCTGGGATTACAGGCTTGAGCCACCGCGCCCGGCCATTGTTTTCAAGGCAAAAGATTGTTTCACAGCAAAGGAAACAATCAATAAAGTGAAAAACAACTTAAAGACTAAACAAAATATTTGCATCCTCATATTTGATAAGGGATTACTATCCAAAACTTAGAAATAACTCTTACTACTCAATAGCAGAAAAACAAATAATATAATTAAAATGGGAAATAGACATGAATAGATATTTTTCCAAAGCGGACATAAAAGTGGCCAATAGATATATGAAAATTTCTCAATATCACCAATTATCAGGAAAAGGCAAATTAAAACCCCTCTGTGATACTACCTCACACCCATTAAAGTGGATATTATCAAAAGGACAAGATATAACAAATGTTGGTGAAGATGTGGTGAAAAGGGAAGCCTAGCATACTGTTAGTGGAATATAGATTAGTGCAACCATTAACTCTTACTCTTTCAGCTATGATCAATTTGAATTAACTTTTAATTATGTTGTGAGGTAGGTGTCAAGAATATACCTTCAACATTTTGGATGTTGTGTGTTCATGTGTGTGTTTTTCATATGGCTTTACAATTATTACAGTGCCATTTAATGAAAGGAAACTTTTTACCTTTTTATTTATTTATTTATTGAGACGGAGTCTTGCTGTGTCACCAGACTGGAGTGCAGTGGTGCAATCTCAGCTCACTGCAACTTCCACCTCCCAGGTTCAAGCGATTCTCCTGCCTGGGCCTCCCAAGTAGTTGGGGCGACAGGCACACGCCACAACTCCCAGCTAATTTTTGTATTTTTAGTAGGGACAGGGTTTCACCATGTTGGCCAGGATGGTCTCAATCTCTTGAACTCGTGATCTGCACACCTTGGCCTCCCAAAGTGCTGGGGTTACAGGCATGAGCAACTGCACCCGGTCCTTTTACCCTTTTAGTGACATTTGCATTTTGATGAAAAATTACTTATACATGTATTATGGGTATATTTATACATTGCATTATGTTTTGATTAATCTATAGTTTCATGCTTATCCTTATCATGTACTTTGTGAGGAGTGTTGATGTCTGTAACTATAATTGTGGATTTGTTTCTTAACTTTTTAATTACCTCAGTTCTTGTTCTATGTATATTACAACTATGTTTAGTATTCATTTATATTTAGAATCATTATGTCTTTTTGATAAACTAATCTACTTTGGTGTCTAATAATGTTTCATTTAAAGTTTATTTTGTATGATATTGCATAGCAATTCCATTTTTTGTTTAAGTAGTGTTTCATCATACATCTTTTCTCATTTTTTTACTTTTAACATATTTACTTCTTTATATTTAAAGTAAGTTTCCTATAGATAGAATATAGTATGATAAAATTTTCTTATTTGGACAATCAATGCATCTAATTTGGATATTCAGTAAATGTATATTTAATGTAATAATTGATATAATTGATTTAAAATCTACTGGGCAGCTGGTTTCTTCCAATTGTTTGATCTGGTGTTTTTTACCTTTTTTTTCTGTCTGGTTTCCTTTTTGCTAACAACTTTAAGTTGTATTTCATATGCAATACAACTTATATATTTAAATTGTACATTTAATGGATTTTAACTTATTCACAGTTTTCAAACTATCATCACAAAATAATTTTAGAATATTTTTAATACTAAAAAGAGACATTTTTTACCCATTGTGATGGTTGGTTCTATATGTCAACTTGACTGGAAGTGCCCCAGTAGCTAAGAAAACATTATTTTGGGGTGTGTCTATTAGGTTGATTCTGGAAAAGCTTGATATTTTAATCAATAAACATAGTGAAGATTGCCGTAATCAATTTGGGTAGGCATTATCCGATTAGTTGAGGATTCAGATATAATAACATGACAGAGAAAGGGCAAATTTGCTCTCTTCACTTGAACTGGGCCATGCATGTACTCTGGCCCTTGGATATCAACACTTCTGGTTCTTGAACCTTTGGCCTCAGCCAAGGACTTGGACCATTGCCTCCCATGGTCCTCAGGCCTTCAGATTTTCACTGTCACTGCACTACTGGCTTTCCACAGCCTTAAGCTTAAAGTTGAATAATGTGCTATTTCTCAGTCTTCATAATTTCGTAAGCCAACATTTCATAATAAATCATATATATATATATATATTTGTGTGTGTGTGTATACATATATATATGTGTGTGTGTATATCCTACTGGTTGTGTTTCTCTGAGGAACCCACAATGATACAGATTTTTATACCAAGAGTGGTTCTAGAAAAAGAATTTTCAGAATATATTTTCTAAAGTTTGTTATGAGGTTTCTGAAATTTTCCCTCTAATATGATTAAAGATACTAAAGTTTCTACTTCCAGTAGTAAAGAGAGCATCTAGAGCTATGATGTGAACTATTTATAGAGATACATAAAATATCTGCTTTAGAACTCCTAATTAACTACTTACAAAATCAAGGAGCTAACTGACTCTGTATGTAATAGTTTGAAGCATTTTTGTAAAACTAAGAAACATAATGCCATCGGTTGGTTGTTTCTAATGTCACTGGTAAAAACAGCAAAAGAAAAGCATGAGCTAAAGGATTTAGATTTACACCTCAAGTGCCACATAAGTGACATAAGAGCCTCTATGTATTTCCCGAATGAGTACCTAATATTTTGTAGCAGCAGAACCAATATTTACAAAATAAAATGTGGAGTCTCATCCTTTATTTGGATGAACTACAGCAAAAATTGAACTCCCGTTTTCACAGGGCTCTACTAAAAAAGTGATGGCACTGAGTGAGAAAAAAGTGGGATCATATAACTTGTGATTAGAGCATATGGAAAAATTCTGATGAAGCTAAAAATATTTATCTCCTAAATTCTGATGAGTTTTTTTCCAAATGAAAGAAGTCTCCCCACCCACCTTGAAAGCAGCCTCTTCAACCCCAGCAGAAGTAAGCTTGCCACCACCATGAGCAGTGATCTGCAAATGCCAATTTGTATTGTCCTTTACACCCAGAGTAGTATCTGCCTTTCCAACTCCTTATAAGATAATTAATTTTACATTGCCTGAATTAATGGTAATGAACTCCCCAAGGCAATTTTTGTGCAAGACCATTCTGATTCTCTTGAAGACGCACCTGCTATTGCCCCTCTTTGATACTAGGCCAATAACTATACTAAAGTGCCAGCAGGTCCCTAAAGGTGAAGCACAAAGTATGACCCATGAGAACGTATGCTACAGCCCAGAGGAACAACTTGAATTTTCTAATTTATACAACCAGAAATCTAGGAAAACTGTGTATGAATGGGTACTAACGGTGTGGGATAATAATGGAAATAACATAAAATTAAATACAACAGAATGTATTAATATGGGTTAATGAAGCAGAGATTCAGCATTTGATGTTGTAGCCTGGGGGGTTATAAAGGACTCCAACAGTTTAGTTGATTGCTGAAACATAGACCAAAAGATGGCCAACTCTGAGTGAACTGAAAATGCTCAACCTCCCTTGATTTAATGTAGAAGAAAAATTCACAGCCTTAGGGTGTTTAATATGTTTAAGTAGATTTGTCATTTAATACCTACTTATCTGTACTAAGAGGTTCCGGAAGGCATATTTTTCACCAAAACTTTTAGAAATAAATTTATGAGGAATCTTCTCAGTATTTTTGAATAGTTCCATAATTATTTTACTTTGTAGCACAGAATTTACAGTGGAATGATAGTAAGTGTTGGTAAAGACGTGGAGAAATTGGAATGCTTGAACAGTCTTGGAAGGAATGTAAATTACAGATTCATTATGAAAAACCATATGGAGGTTTCTTATAAAACCAAAAATAGAATTACCATGTAATACAGCAATTCCACTTCTGGGTATATATCTCAATAACTTGAAATCAGTATGTTGAACTCCCAGTCATGAGATTGCGGGGTCAGATAGTAGCTCTGCTTTTAGCTCTTTGAGGAATCACCGTACCGCTTTCCACAATGGTAGAACTAACTTACACACCCTCCACCAGTGTATAAGTGTTTTATTTCTTTGCAACCTTGCCAGCATCTTTTATTTTTTGACGTTTTAGTAATAGCCATTGTAGGTGGTGTGAGATTGTATCTTGTTGTGGTTTTGATTTGCATTTCTCTAATGATCATTGGTATTGAGCATTTATTCATATGTTTGTTGTCCGCCTGGAAGTCTTCTTTTGAGAAATGTCTACTCATGTCTTTTGCTCACTTTCTAATGAGGTTGTTTGCTTTTCTCTTGTAAATTTGTTTAAGTTCCTCGTCAATGTTAAATATTAGACCTTTGTCAGATGCATAGTTTGCAAATATTTTCTCACATTATGTGGGTTGTCTGTTTACTATGTTGATAGTTTACTTTGCTGCACAGAAGCTCTTTCATTTAGTTAGATTCCACTTGTCAATTTTGCTTCTGTTGTGATTGATTTGGTGTTTTTGTCACAAAATCTTTGCCCATTCACATGTTGAGGAAGGTATCGCCTAGGTTGTTTTCCAGGGTTTTTATAATTTGAGGTTTACATTTAAGACAATCCATTTTGAGTAGACTTTTGTGTATAATGTAAGGAAAGGATTCAGTTTAAGTCTTCTGCATATGACTAGCCTGTTATCCTAGCACCATTTATTTAATAGGGAGTCTTTTTCCATTGCTTATTTTTGTCGGCTTTCTCAAAGATCAGATGGTGATAGATGTGCTGCCTTATTTCTGAGTTCTCTATTCTGTTCCACTGATCTATGTGCCTGTTTTTGTACCAGTGCAATGCTGTTTCGGTTCCCGTACCCTTGTAGTAGAATTTGAAGTCAGGTAATGTGATGCTTTCAGATTTGTTCTTTTTGCTTAGGATTGTTTTGGGTATTAGGGTAATTTTTTGGTTCCATATAAATTTTAAAATAGTTTTTGCTAGTTCTGTGAAGAATGTCATTGGTACCTTTATAGGAATAGCAATGAATCTGTAAATTTCTTTGGGCATTAAAAGCAGTGTGGCCATTTGAATGATATTGATTCTTTCTATTAATGAGCATGAGATGTTTTTGCCCTTGTTTGTGTCTTCTTTGATGTATTTGAGGAGTGCTATATAATTCTCATTGTATAGATCTTTCACCTCCGTGGATAGCTGCATTTCTAAGTATTTTACTCCTTTTGTGGCAATTGTGAATGAGGTTACCTTTCTGACTTGGCTCTTGTTGGTGTATAGGAATGAGAGTGATATTTATACATTAATGTTGTATCCTGCAACTATACTGAAGCTGTCTGTAATCTGGAGGAGCTTTTGGTCCAAGACTATGGACTTTCCTAGATAAAGAATCAGGTCACTTACAAACAGAGATAATTTGTCTTTCTCTCTTTCTCTCTCTCTCTTTTTTTTTTTTTTTTTTTTTTTTGGATGCCCTTTATATTTTTCTTCTTCCTGATTGCTCTGTCTAGCATTTCCAGTACTATGTTGAATAAAAGGGGCAAGAGAGGGTATCTTTGTCTTATGTTGGTTTTCAAGGGGAATTCTACTACCTTTTGTCCATTCAGTGTAATGTTAGCTGTGGGTTTTTCATAGATGGCTCTTATTATTTTGAGGTATGTTCCTTCAATATCTACTTTATTGAGAGTTTTTAACATAAATTGTTGTTTACTTTTACTGCAAGCCCTTTCTGTGTCTACTGAGATAATCATGTAGTTTTTGTTTTTACTTCTGTTTATGTGGTGAATCACATTTATTAATATGTTTGTGTTGAGCCAACCTTGCATCCCAGGGTTAAACCTTACTTGATCATGGTGAATTAGCTTTTAGATGTGCTGCTGGATTCAGTTTGCAAGTATTTGTTTACGGATTTTTGCATCAATGTTTATCAATGATATTGGCCTGAAGTTTTAAGTTTGTTGTGTCTCTTCCAGGTTTGGGTATCAAGATGATGCTGATCTCATAGAATGAGTTGGGAATTAGTTCCTCCTCCTCAGTCTTTTTTTTAAATTGTTTCTGTAGAAATGGTGCCAAGTCTTCTTTGTACATCTGGTAGAATTCAGCTGGGAATCCATTAACTCTCAGGCTTTCTTTGGTTGGTAAGTTATTTATTACTGATAAAATTTCAGAGCTCATTATTGGTCTTTTCAGGGAATCAATGACTTTCTAGTTCAGTCTTGGGAGAGTGTATGTGTCCAGGAATCATTCATCTCTTCTAGGGCTTCTAGTTTATATGCATATAATTGTTTATAATAGTCTGTGATTTTTTTTGTTTGTTTTTATTTCTTTGAGGTCTTTAACATTTTCTTCATCATTTCTAATTGTGTTTATTTGGATCTTCTCTCGTTTCTTATGTATTAGCCCAGTTAGTGGTATATCTATTTTAACAAATTCTCCATAAAACCAATTCCTGGATTCTTTTATCTTTTCAATGGTTTTTCATGTGTTAATTTCTTTCAGTTCAAGTCTGATTGTTGTTATTTCTCATCTTCCATTAGCTTTGGGGTTGATTAGTTCTTGCTTCTCTATTTTTTTTTTTAAGTTGTGAAGGCACAGTGTTAATTTGAGATCTTTAAATTTTTAGATGTGGGCATTTAATGCTATGAATTTCCCTCATAACACTGCCTTAGCTGTTTTCCAGAGACTCTGGTGTGTTGTATTTTTGTTCTCATGATTTTCAAATAACTACTTGATTTCTGCCTTTATTTCTTTATTTACCCAAAAGTCATTAAGGAGCATGTTGTTTAATTTTTGCATTATTGCATGGTTGTAACTGATACTTATAGTATTGACTTTTGTTTTTATTGTATTGTGGTCCAAGAGTATGCTTGGTATGATTTTGGTTCTTTAACATTTGTTGAAAATTGTTTTATGGCCAATTATGTGGTCAATTTAGATTATGTCCCATGTGCTCGTAGGAAGAATGTATATTCTAGTTTTTTGGGGAGTGGAGAGTTCTGTAAATGTCCATCAGATCCATTTGGTCCAATATTAAGTTAGGTCCTTAATATCTTTGTTAATTTTCTGCCTCGATGATCTAATACTGTTAATACAATGTTGAAGTCTCTCACTATTATTGCATGGGAGTCTATATCTCTTTGTAGGTCTCTAAAAGCTTGCTTTATAAATCTGAGTGTTCCTGTGTTGGATGCATATATATTTAGGATTGTTAGGACTTCTTGTTGAATTGAACTCTTCACCATTATGCAATACCCTTTGTCTTTTTTGATCTTTGCTATTTTGAAATATATTTTTTTCTGAAATTAGGGTTGCAACTCATGCTTTTTTTGTGTGTTTCATTTCCTTGGGAGATTTTTCCTCCACACCTTTATTTTGAGCCTAATTGAGTCTGTTTACACAATGCCATAAATAACTCCCTAAGACTGGGTAATTTATAAATAAAAGAGGTTTAACTGACTCACAATTCCACATGGCTAGGGAGGCCTCAGGAAATTTACAATCATGATGGAAGGCACTTCTTCACAGGGTGATGGGAGTCAGAATGAGTGCCAGCAGGGAAAATGCCAGGTGCTTACAAAACCATTTGATCTCCTAAGAACTTACTTACTATCACCAGAACAGCATAGGGGAGTGATCCCCATGATTCAGTTACCTCTACCTTGTCTCTTCCTTGACAAATGTGGAATTATGCAGATTACAATTTATGATGAGGTTAGGTTGGAGACACAAAGCCTAACTTGTATCAGAATGTCATTATTTGTGAGATGGGTCTCTCCATAACAGCATATCATTGGATCTTGGTTTTTCATCCTGATTGACATTCTGTGCCTTTTAAGTGGGACATTTACCCTGTTTACATTCAAGGTTTGTAATGATATATGTTGAATTGATCCTGTCATTGTGCTGTTAGCTGGTTATTATGTTCGCTTGCTTTTGTGGTTGCTTTATAGTGGCACTGGCCTGTGTGTTTTTGTGTTTTTGTATTAGCTGGTAGAGGTCTTTCCTTTCTATATTTACTGCTCCTTTCAATATAGCTCTTAAGGCAGGTCAGGTTGTAATGAATTCTCTTAACTTTTGTTTATCTGAAAAGAATCTTATTATTCCTTCACTTAGGCAGCTTACTTTGGCTGAATATAAAATTCTTGGTTGAAGATTTTTTCTTCTTTACAGATATTGAATATAAGTCTCCAATCTCTTCTGGCATATAGGGTTTCAGCTGAGAGCTGCACTGTTTGCCTGATGGGAATTTCTTTGTAGGTGACCTGCCCTTTCTCTTTAGCTTAGTTTAACATCACTTTTTCTTTTTTTCATTTCAACCTTTAAAAATCTGATGGTCTTTGGGATGATCTTCTTATGTAGAATATTTCAGGAGTTCTCTGTATTTTCTGATTTTGAGTGGTGGCCTCTCTAGCAAGGTTGAAAATGATCTCATGAATGATATCCTGGAATATGTTTTTCAAGTTGTTTGCTTTCTACACCTCCCTTTTAGAGATGCTAATGATTCATAGATTTAGTCTTTTTATATAAACTTGTATTTCTCAGAGGTTTTGTTCATTCCTTTATATTTTTCTTTTGCTATTTTGGTCTGATTGTCTTACTTCAAGGAACCAGTTTTCAAGTTCTGAGATTTTTTCATCAGCTTGGTTTATTCTGCTGTTAAAACTTATGATTGCATTGTGAAATTCTAGTATTGTGTTATCTAGCTCTTTCAGACCTCATAGGATTTTTGTTGTTGTTGTTGTTGTTGTTGTTGTTGTTGTTTGTTTTTGGCTACTTTGTCTTTCAGCTTCTACATCCCTTTATTGTGATTCTTATTTTCCTTGATTTGGGATTTGCCATCCTCCTGAATCTTGCTTATATTTGGTTCTATCCATATTCTGAATTCTATTTCTGTCATTCCAGCCAATTCAGCTTGATTAAGAACTTTTGTTGGAGAACTGGTGCAGTTGTTTGAAGGACATATGACAATCTGGCCTTTTGAGTTATTGGAGTTCTTGAGGTTTTTTTTTTTTTTTTTTTTTTTTTTTTTTCTCTCATATGTTAATGTGGGCACTCTTTTATTAATAACTAAAGTGTAGATTGAGAACAGCCAATAGACTTCTTTTCCACATGTTTTCACCAGGCTGGGTCTTTATGAAGAATCTTCAACTACATCTGCCTTCTTGTCTATGTTTTCAGAGGGGGTTATGTTAGTGAGTTGTTTTCATGTTGAAGCTTTGGAGTGTAATCCAGCAGGTAGCACTTAGGCTTATTGGTCAGTTGTTAAACTCTTGATCAGTTGTGTGGCCCTGTTTTCTCACAGTTGCAGCCATGCACCCTTTCTGTGCTCTGAAAGTGTTGATTTCTCTCCCCGATGAATGCTGGCTGCAGATTGCAACTTGGCACTCCTGGGCCTTCCACTGCACTTTTGGGGTGAACTCAGTATTTATGTTTATTTCCCAACTTGGAGGCAGCAGAGAAAGGGATCTTTGTAGTGTTTTTCTCCTGGGGGCTCCATCCTAGAGAGATGCAGTTCAGCAATCACTCAGTGCAAAAAAAGACCCAAGATTGAGGGTATGTGCTGTGGGCCCAAGCCAGAAGTTTCCTGTCTGGTGACAAGAAGCAGGAAGTGGGGTGTGTGAGACCCATGTGAAATGGACTGGCCTCCTCTCCTAGGGTTGACTGCAGCTTGATGGAAGAGTGGATAAGGCACTTAGGGTCTTTGCCCCTTTGTTAGTTTGAGGGTGGTAAGGGCAGTTCTACTGCAAAGGCAGTGGTAGAGACTTTCAGTTGCCCCTGAAGGTTCTGCCCAGGGAGTTGCTGAGTTGCTACTGGTTTGATAGATCTTTCGTGATGTGGCTGGAGGCCCAGGCTTGGAGGACAGTCCTGGTGAGGAGATATGAAAACGTGCACCCGATTTCTGTGTTTTTTTTTTTTTTGTTTGTTTTTTCAATTTGGATGCACTTTATTTCTTTTTCTTGTCAGATTGTTCTAGCTCTAAGTATGACTTCCAATACTGTGTTGAAAAACAATGGTGAAAGTGGGCAACCTTGTTGTGTACCAGATTGTATTAGTCCATTCTCACTCTGCTTGAAGAAATACACAAGACTGAGTAATTTATACATAAAAAATGATATTCTGTCATTTGCAACAATGTTGGTGGAACTGAATATCAGAATGTTAAACAAAATAAATGAGACACAGAAAACAATCTTTGCATATTTTCACTATTTGTGTGATCTAAAAATCAAAACAAACTTATGTGATGGAGAGTAGAAGAATGGTTTACCAGAGGTGGGACACAGTAGTGGGCAGGTAGCAGGAGTAGGGGATGGTTAATGGCTTTAAAAGAAAATAGAAATAATAATAAGACCTAGTATTTGATAGTACAGGAGGGTGACTATAGTCAATAATAATTTAATAATACATTTAGAAATAAATTAAAATGTAATTTGATTGTAACACAAATGATTAATGATTGAGATAATGAATATCTCATTTTCCATGATATGATAATTGCACACTGCATGACTGTATAAAAATATCTCATGTATTTCATAAATATATACACCTACTATATACTCACAAAATTAAAATTTTCTAAATAAAGAATATTCTCTTGTATTTAATTCACAAGAAATCAACTTTAATTATAGCAAGACATATAAATTAAAATTAGAAGAAAGATAAATCATGCTAATATTAATAAAAACAAAACTAGCGTAGTTATATCAGTGTTTTATTAAAGATAGATAAATTACATATTGACAAAATGATTAATTTTCAACAAAGGCATATTTATTAATGTGTACACACCTAACAGCAAAGCATCAAAATACATGAGGCAAAACCTGGCAGAATTGAAAAGAGAAATAGATAAATCCATTGTTATAGTTGAGAATTTTACATATCTCTATCAGTAATGGGCAGATCCATCACACTTAAAATTAGAAAGGATATAGTTAAATCTAACAACATAATCAATCAAATGATTATAATTGTCATCTATAAAACAATTTTTACAATAACAGTGTAATACACATTATTCTCCAGCTTGCATAGAATATTTCTCAAAATATATTTCATTCTGTCTGGGAGCATTAACTCACATCTTGTAATCCTAGTTCTTTGGGAGGCAGAGGCAGGAGGATTTCTTGATGCCAAAAGTTTGAAAACCAGCCTAGGCAACATACTGAAAATGCTCCTGTATTAGTCCATTTTCACACTGCTGATAAAGACATACAGGAGATGGGGAAATTCATACAGGAAAAGGTTTCTGGGACTTATAATTTCACGTGGCTGGAGAAGTCTCACAATCATGGTGGAAGGCAAGGAGGAGCAAGTCACATCTTCCATGGATAGCAGCGGGTAAAGAGAGAGCTTGTATAGGGAAACTCCACCTTATAAAGCCATCAGATCTTCTGAGACTTATTCACTATCATGAGAACAGCATGGGAAATACCTGTCCCATGTTTCAATTACCTTCCCCTGCATCTCTCCCACAACATGTGGGAATTCAAAATGAGATTTGAGTGGGAACACAGCCAAACCACATCATTCCACATCTGGCCCCTCTCAAATCTCATGTCCTCATATTTCATACCTAATCATGACTTCCCAATAGTCCCTCAAAGTCTTAACTTATTTTTACATTAACTCAAAGTCCGAAGTGCAAAGTCTAATCAAAGATAAGGCAAGGTCCTTCCAAAAATGAGCCTGTAAAACCAAAAGCGGATCAGTTACTTCCTAGATATATTGGGGTACAGGCGTTGAGTAAATACAGCCATTCCAAATGGGAGAAATTGGTCAAATCAAAGGGGCTACAGGTTCCATGCATGTCTGAAATCCAGCCTGGCAGTTAAATCTTAAAGCTTCAACAGGATCTCTTTTGACTGCATGTCTCACATCCAGGTCACACTGATGCACGTGGTGGATTCCCATGGTCTTGGGCAGCTCCATCCCTGTGGCTTTGCAGGGCACAGCCTCACATCCTGGCTGCTTTCATGGGCTGGCATTGAGTGTCCCTGGCTTTTCCAGGTGCATGGTGCAAGATGTCGGAGGATCTACAATTCTAGGGTCTAGAGGATGGTGGCCCTCTTCTTATATCTCCATTAGGCAGTGTCCCAGTAGAGACTCTCTGTGGGGACTCTGACCCCACATTTGCCTTCTTCACTGCCCCAGCAGAGGTTCTCCATTAGGGCCCTGCCCCTGCAGCAAACTTCTGCCTGGGTATCCAGGCATTTCCATACTCCACTGAAATCTAGGCAGAGGTTCACAAACCCCAATTCTTGACTTCTGTGCTCTGTCAGGCTCAACATTACATGGAAGCTGCTAAGTTTTGAGGCTTTTGACCTCTGAAGCCACGGCCTGAGCTTTATGTCGACCCCTTTCAGGCATGGCTGGAGTGGCTGGAATGCAGGGCACCAAGTTTCTAGGCTTCACACAGCATGGCGATTCTGGGCCCAGCCCATTAAACCACTTTTTCCTCCTAGGCCTCCTGGCCTGTGATGGGAGGGGCTGCCATGAAGACCTCTGATATGCCCTGGAGACATATTCCCCATTGTCTTAGGAATTAACATTAGGCTCCTCATTAACTATATAAATTTCTGCAGGTGGTTTGAATTTCCCCTCAGAAAATGTATCTTTTTTTTTTTCTATTGCATTGTCAGGCTGCAAATTTTCTGAACTGTTATGCTCTGCCTTTCTTGCAAAACTGAATGCTGTTAACACCACCCGAGTCAAGTCTTGGATGCTTTGCTGCTTAGAAATTACTTTCACCAGGTACTCCAAATCATCTCTATCAACTTCAAAGTTCCACAAATTCTAGGGCAGGGGCAAAATGCCACCAGTCTCTTTGCTAAAATGTAACAAGTGTTGTCTTTTCTCCAGTTCGCAACAAGTTCCTCATTTCCCTCTGAGATCACCTCAGTCTGGACTTTATTGTCCATATTGCTAACAGCATTTTGGGAAAAGCCATTCAACAAGTCTCTAGGAAATTTGACACTTCCCCACATTTTCCTGTCTTCTTCTGAGACCTCCAAATTGTTCCCACCTCTGCCTGTTACCCAGTTCCAAAGTCACTTCCACATTTTTGGGTATCTTTTCATCAGTGCTCCACTCCTGGTACAAATTTACTGTATGAGTCTGTTTCCATGCTGCTGATAAAGACGTACCCAAGACTGGGTAATTTATACAGGAAAAGGGTTTTATT
This sequence comes from Rhinopithecus roxellana, assembly GCF_007565055.1. Lineage (NCBI taxonomy): Eukaryota > Metazoa > Chordata > Mammalia > Primates > Cercopithecidae > Rhinopithecus > Rhinopithecus roxellana. The sequence continues at coordinate 26,562,004 of NC_044555.1, forward strand.
GAACTTACAGGTTCTACATGGCTGGAGAAGTCTCACAATCATGGTGGAAGGCAAGGAAAAGCAATTCACATCTTACATGGATGTCAGCAGACAGAAAGCTTGTGCAGTGAAACTCCACCTTATCAAATCATCAGATTTCATGAGACTTATTTACTGTCATGAGAACAGCATGGGAAGACCTACTCTATGATTCAATTACCTCCCATCACATCCCTCCCACAAATTGTGGGAATTCACAATGAGATTTGAATGGGGACACAGCCAAACCATATTACCTACCCTTTCTAAAAATAAATTATCTGGGTGCAGTGGCACATTCCTGTAGCTGCAGCTACCTGGGAGGCTGAGGAGAGAAAATTGTTTGAGCCCAGAAGCTCAAATCTGCAGTGAGCTGTTACTTCACCACTGTACTCCAGCCTGAGTGACAGAAAGAAAACCTGTCTGTCACTAAATATATATAAACACTATACTCTGGCCATAAAATACACTAATACTGATTTAAAATATTAGAAATTACAATGTCTGTTCTCTGACTAGAATAAAATTAAATTGAAAATTAATAATGGAAAGATTGCTTTAAAATATCAAAATACTTTGAGATTAAACAGCACACTCCTAAATAAAATGTGTCAAAGAAATAATTGCAGAAAAATTTAAAAACGTATTTTGAACAAAATGAAATTGAAAATACAATTATCAAAATTCATAGGATGGAGTAAAAGCAGTGTTTAAGAAAATATTAGCATAAAATGCCTATATTGAAGAAAAGAGGTTTTAAAATCAGTAATTTTAGATTCCTTGTTAGGAAAGTGGATAAGTGAAACTTAAAAAGAATAAAAATAAAAGAAAATTAAAAGTAGAAAAATTAAAATCCAAAATTATCAGAACAAAAATAAAATTAAAAATTTGAACAGAAATAAATAAAATTGAAAACAGAAAATTAATAGAGAAAATCAACAAAATTAAAAGCTGATCTTTTCAAATGTTCAAAAAAAGTTCTTGCCATTGTAAGAAAACAAACACACAATTTACTAATATCAGAAGTTAAATAAGGAATGTTACTACAGATCCCATGAACATGAAAAGATAGTAAAGGAACATATTGAACAAATGTATTTTCAAAAATTAGATAATCCAACTGAAAGAAATAAATTACTTGAAATACGCAATCTGCCAAAATTAAAGCATTACCAAAAAGTGCAACAAACTGATATTTCTCATGAATATAGATACCAAAAGTTCTCATCACAATGTCAGCATACTATAATTTCAAAATTACACAAAAAATTATACACTAAAGACCAGGTTATATTTATCCTATGTATGTAAGTTTGTTTTAACATTCAAAAATAAATTTATGTAATGCATCATATTAACAGGTTAAACAACAAAACATACATAATTTTATCAACGAATTAAAAAACTGACAAAATTCAACACTTCTTCATAATTAAAAATCTTAGAAAATTAGAAATTGAGGGAAAAATCCCTCAACTTGGTAAAGAGCACCTGCCAAAATAAACAATCAAGTGAACAGCTAATTTCATACTTGATTGGGAGAAACTAGATGCTCTCTTACCTAAGATTAGGAAAAATTTTTATTACCCTTTTTCCACTTATTTTCATTATTATTATTATTATTATTATTATTATTATTATTATTATTATACTATAAGTTCTAGGGTACATGTGCATAACGTACAGGTTTGTTACATATGTATACTTGTGCCATGTTGGTGTGCTGCACCCATCAACTCGTCAGCACCCATCAACTCGTCATTTACAACAGGTATAACTCCCAATGCAATCCCTCCTCCCTCCCCCCTCCCCGTGATAGGCCCCAGTGTGAGATGTTAACCTTCCTAAGTCCAAGTGATCTCATTGTTCAGTTCCCACCTATGAGTGAGAACATGCAGTGTTTGGTTTTCTCTTCTTGTGATAGTTTGCTGAGAATGATGGTTTCCAGCTGCATCCATGTCCCTACAAAGGACGCAAACTCATCCTTTTTTATGGTTGCATAGTATTCCATGGTGTATATGTGCCACATTTTCTTCATCCAGTCTGTCACAGATGGACATTTGGGTTGATTCCAAGTCTTTGCTATTGGGAGTAGAGCCGCAATAAACATACGAGTCCATGTGTCTTTATAGCAGCATGATTTATAATCCTTTGGGTATATACCCAGTAATGGGATGGCTGGGTCATATGGTACTTCTCGTTCTAGATCCTTGAGGAATCGCCATACTGTTTTCCATAATGGTTGAACTAGTTTACAATCCCACCAACAGTGTAAAAGTGTTCCTATTTCTCCACATCCTCTCCAGCACCTGTTGTTTCCTGACTTTTTAATGATTGCCATTCTAACTGGTGTGAGATGGTATCTCATTGTGGTTTTGATTTGCATTTCTCTGATGGCCAGTGATGATGAGCATTTTTCCATGTGTCTGTTGGCTGTATGAATGTCTTCTTTTGAGAAATGTCTGTTAATATCCTTTGCCCACTTTTTAATGGGGTTGTTTTTTTTTTTTTTTTTCTTGTAAATTTGTTTGAGTTCTTTGTAGGTTCTGGATATTAGCCCTTTGTCAGAGGAGTAGATTGCAAAAATTTTCTCACATTTTGGAGGTTGCCTGTTCACTCTGATGGTAGTTTCTTTTGCTGTGCAGAAGCTCTTTAGTTTAATTAGATCCCATTTGTCAATTTTGGCTTTTGTTGCCATTGCTTTTGGTGTTCTAGACATGAAGTCCTTGTCCGTGCCTATGTCCTGAATGGTATTACCTAGGTTTTCTTCTAGGGTTTTTATGGTATTAGGTCTAACATTTAAGTCTCTAATCCATCTTGAATTAATCTTCGTATAAGAAGTAAGGAAAGGATCCAGTTTCAGCTTTCTACTTATGGCTAGCCAATTTTCCCAGCACCATTTATGAAATAGGGAATCCTTTCCCCATTTCTTGTTTCTCTCAGATGGCTGTAGATGTGTGGTATTATTTCTGAGGACTCTGTTCTGTTCCATTGGTCTACAGCTCTGTTTTGGTACCAGTACCATGCCGTTTTGGTTACTGTAGCCTTGTAGTATAGTTTGAAGTCAGGTAGCGTGATGCCTCAAGCTTTGTTCTTTGGACTTAAGATTGTCTTGGCAATGCGGGCTCTTTTTTGGTTCCCTGTGAACTTTAAAGCAGTTTTTTTTTTCCAATTTTGTGAAGAAACTCATTGGCAGCTTGATGGGGATGGCATTGAATCTATAAATTACCTTGGTCAGTATGGCCATTTTCATGATATTGATTCTTTCTATCCATAAGCATGGTATGTTCTTCCATTGGTTTGTGTCCTCTTTTATTTCACTGAGCAGTGGTTTGTAGTTCTCCTTGAAGAGGTCCTTTACATTCCTTGTAAGTTGGACTCCTAGGTATCTTATTCTCTTTGAAGCAATTGTGAATGGAAGTTCATTCCTGATTTGGCTTTCTGTTTGTCTGTTACTGGTGTATATGAATGCTTGTGATTTTTGCACATTAATTTTGTATCCTGAGACTTTGCTGAAGTTGCTTATCAGCTTCAGGTAATTTTGGGCTGAGACGATGGGGTTTTCTAAATATACAATCATGTCATCTGCAGGCAGGGACAATTTGATTTCTTCTTTTCCTAACTGAACACCCTTTATTTCTTTCTCTTGCCTGATTGCCCTAGCCAGAACTTCCAACACTATGTTGAATAGGAGTGGTGAGAGGGCATCCCTGTGTTTTGCCAGTTTTCAAAGGGAATTTTTTCAGTTTTTGCCCATTCAGTATGATATTGACTGTGGGTATGTCATAAATAGCTCTTATTATTTTGATATACATTCCATCAATACCGAATTTATTGAGTGTTTTCAGCCTGAAGGGCTGTTGAATTTTGTCAAAGGCCTTTTCTGCATCTATGGAGATAATCATGCAGTTATTGTCTTTGGTTCTGTTTATATGCTGGATTACCTTTATTGATTTGTGTATATTGAACCAGCCTTGCATCCCAGGGATGAAGCCCACTTGATCATGGTTGATAAACTTTTTGATGTGCTGCTGGATCCAGTTTGTCAGTATTTTATTGAGGATTTTTGCATCGATGTTCATCAGGGATATTGGTCTAAAATTCTCTTTTTTTGTTGTGTCTCCGCCAGGCTTTGGTATCAGGATGATGTTGGCCTCATAAAATGAGTTAGGGAGGATTCCCTCTTTTTCTATTGATTGGAATAGTTTCAGAAGGAATGGTACCAGCTCCTCCTTGTACCTCTGGTAGAATTCAGCTGTGAATCCATCTGGTCCTGGACTTTTTTTGGTGGGTAGGCTATTAATTATTGCCTCAATTTCAGAGCCTGCTATTGGTCTATTCAGGGATTCAGCTTCTTCCTGGTCTAGTCTTGGGAGAGTGTAAGGGTCCAGGAAATTATCCATTTCTTCTAGATTTTCTAGTTGATTTGTGTAGAGGTTCTTATAGTATTCTCTGATGGTAGTTTGTATTTCTGTGGGGTTGGTGGTGATGTCCCCTTTATCATTTTTTACTTATTTTCAACATTATAATGGAAGTATAGCTAATGCAGTAAGACAAGAAAATAAAATAAAAGGTATTCAATTTGAGAAGAGAAAATACTTTTTGTTCTCAGATAATAAGTTTATATATATAGAAAATCTGAATAAATCATCAAAAAAGTTCCTGGAACTAAGAAGCAATTATAGGAAGTTTGAAGAATACAAGGTTAATAGCAAAAGTCAATTGTCTATTTATATGTTAGTGATGATTTACTAGAATCCAAAATTGAAAAGGCAGTGCCATTAACAAATGTGTCAACAAATTAAGTACATAGAAATAAATTATATGTACAAGACTCTCATTAGGCAAACAAAAAATTCTTGAAAAATTTATAAAACTCAAATAAATAAATATTTAATGTGCATAGAAGAAAAGATTCAGTGTTGTCCAGATATCAATTTTTTCTATGTTGATCAATTTATTGAAAAACAATCTCAATTAGAATTCCAGTGACTTATTATATAAATACCAACAAACTAACTTTTAAGTTTATACAAAAAGGAAGAAATATACAGAATACCTAATATAATCTTGAAGAACAAAGAGAAACCTGAAGGACTAAAACTGTGTATTCTAAAGATTTACTCTAAAAGTACAGTAATCAATGAGTGTGGTATTTGTGAAGAAAAACACAAGTAAAAAATTGTAACAATGTAAGCAGAAGTGTACTCACACAGTCAAGTAATTTTGATGAGAATCAAAAACAATAAAATGGAGAAAATATTTGTTTCTTTTAAATAAACATTTGCCTTTATAATAAATGACATTGGAACAGCTGGATATGCAATGCAAAGAAAAAACATCTGGATGCAGATGTTACACTCTTTATACAAATTAACTCAAAATAGATTATAGACCTAAATGTAAAATGGAAAACAATAAAAGATAACTCCTAATATATACCATCTGTATGCCTTTCGGTTTGGTGAAGACATTTTAAATCCAGCACAAAAACAAAAAATTATGAAAGAAATAATCTTTATTAAAATAAAAATGTCTGCTATAAGACAGTATCAAAAATAAGAAGATAAGCCACAGACTTGGGAATATATTTGCAGAAAATATATAAGATACATTATTGTATCTGAAATATACGAAAAAAAATCTTAAAATTCAACAAAACAAAACGAATAGCCTGATTAAAAATAGACAAAATATCTGAAGAGACACTTCACCAAAAAAGATACACAAATAAAAAACAAACATATAAAATATGCTGTATAAATTTTGTTATGGCATAATTGAAAATTAAAACAACAATGAGATACATAGCAATAGAGAGTAAAATATTGATTACCAGAAGCTGGGGTGGGTGGAAGGGTGGGTTTAAACAAATCTTGATTACAAGATATAAAATTACTCTTTGATTAAAAGAAATAGTTACTGGGTCATCTAAGTGTAATTACATCTAAGGGTAATTTTGTAACCTGTAACCAAGATGGTTTCATCCCCACCCTTCCAACCCCCAGGCTCTGCTAATCACCATTTCAAATTGCTGAGAGTGGATATTAAGTATTGTCTTTAAAAAATAACTACTTTAGGTTAGGTAATGTATATGTTAATTAGATGAATTTAATCATTAAAAAATATAATCAAAATATATTGTATATCGTAAATACATACAATTTATCTGAAAATGTAAATTCAATATAAATAAATTTGAAAATAAATAAACTAAATCTTTATAGACACAGAAAGATGGGGTATTTACCACATGATGTTTTTGAAGCATTTCTGCTTAATCAAAAGTAACTTTAATACATTTTTTTATTAGATACCATTTTCTACTTTCAGAAGAAAACAATTTTCTCAATTGTATTTTTTTATAAAATGTTTTGTTAGGTAAATGGAACAAAAAATTTTGACTATAGAATCTAGAGAGTCTACAAGGCATTTGGCAAAAACAATATCATCTATGATAATGCAATTATTAAAGGAAAAAAAGCACAGCAATCAGATAGCACTATACACCTATTAGAATGTTGAATATACAAAGCATTGACAACACCAAATAGTGGCATAAATGTGGAGAAAGAAAAACTTTAACTCATTTCTGGTGGGAATGCAAAATAGTGTAACTATTTTGAAAGACAGTCTGAAATTTTCTTTTTTTCTGTAACTTATTTAGGGATGCATGAACAAGTTTGTTATATAAGTAAATTTTGTGCCATGGGGGTATGGTTTACAGATATTTCACCACTCGAACAATAAGCATAGTGCCCAATAAGCTCGTTTTTTTTTTTTTTTTTTTTTGAGGCGGAGTTCTGTTCCTTATGCAAATACACAGACTAGCCAAATCAAGATTAATTTAGAGAGAAAAAGCAATGAAAAAGACCCTTTAGAATGCACTTTTTTTTTTTTTTTTTTTTTTTTTTTTTGAGAAGGAGTCTCGCTCTGTCGCCTGGACTGGAGTGCAGTGGCCGGATCTCAGCTCACTGCAAGCTCCGCCTCCCGGGTTTACGCCATTCTCCTGCCTCAGCCTCCCAAGTAGCTGGGACTACAGGTGCCCGCCACCTCGCCCAGCTAGTGTTTTTTTTTTTTTTTTTTTTTTTTTGTATTTTTAGTACAGACGGGGTTTCACCGTGTTAGCCAGGATGGTCTCGATCTCCTGACCTCGCGATCCGCCCGTCTCGGCCTCCCAAAGTGCTGGGATTACAGCTTGAGACACCGCGCCCGGCCAAGATCGTTTTTTAAACTTTACCTTCGTCCCTCCCTTCACCCTCAGGTAGGCCCTGGTGTTTGTGTTCCCCTTCTCTGTGTCCCCATATGTACTAATGGTTTAGCTCCCACTGGTAAGTGAGAAAATGCAGTATTTAGTTTCCTAATCCCATGCTAGTTCACTTCGGATAATGATCTCCAGCTCCATTAATCTTGCTGCAAAGGGCATGATCTCCTTTTTTTTAATCACTGTGTAGTACTTGCATGTACTATATTTTCTTTATCTAGTCCACTGATGATGGACGTTTACATTGATTCAAAATCTATGCTATTGGGAATAATGATGAGATGAACATACATGTGCTTGTGTCTTTATGATAGAATTATTTATTTTTCTTTGGGTACATGCCCAATAACGGGGTTGTAGGATCGAATGGTAAATCTACTATGAGTTACTGGACCAATCAACAAACTGCTTTCCACAGTGGCTGAGTTAATTTACATCTCTACCAGCAGTAAATAAGCATTCCCTTTTCTCCACAACCTCAACAGCATCTGTTAATTTTTGACTTTTTAATAGTACTACTCTGACTCTTGTGAGATGGTGTCTTAATTTGCATTTCTCTAGTGATTAATGATGTCAGGCATTTTTATATGCTTGTTGGCAATTTGTATGCCTTTTTTTGAAAAGTGTCTGTTCATGTCCTTTGCCCACTTTTTTGATGGTGTTGTTGGATTTTGATTGTTAATTTACTTATAGATTCTGGATATTAGAATTTTGCCAGATGCATAGTTTGCTAATGATTTTTCCAGTTCTGTAGGTTGCCTGTTTACTCTGGGAGTAATTTCCTTTGCTGTGCAGAAGCTCTTTAGTTTCATTATGTCACATTTGTCAATATTTGTTTTTGTTGCAATTGCTTTTGGCATCTTCATCATAAAATCTTTGCCTGGCTCTATGTCTAGAATGGTATCTGCTAGGTTATCTTTAAGTATTTTTATAATTTTAGGTTTTATAATTAAGTATTATATTAATCTTGAGTTGATTTCTGTATATGGTGCCTGGCGGTGGTCCAACTTCAATCTTCTGCATATAGCTAGTCAGTTACCCCAGCACCATTTATTGAACAGGGGATCCTTTCCCCTCTGCTTGTTTTTGTGAAACCTTATCAACCTTATCAGATAATCTGATAATTATCAAATTATCAGATAATTAAAGGTGTGCAACATTATTTCTTGACTTTTTTATTTTACTTTAAGTTCTGGGATACATGTGCTGAATGTGCAGGTTTGTTACATAGGTTTACACTTACCATGGTGGTTTGCTGCACCTATCAAGCTGTCATCTGGGCTTTAAGTTCTGAATGAATTGGGTATTGCCCTAGTACTCTCCCTCCCCTTCCCCCGACCACCCGACAGGCCCCGGTGTGTGATGTTCCCCTTCCTGTGTCCATGTTTTCTCATTGTTCAGCTCCCACTTATGAGTGAAAACTTGCGGTGTTTGGTTTTTTGTTCCTGTGTTTATTCTGTTCAATTGGTCTATGTGTCTATTTTGGTATCAGTACCATGCTGTTTGGTTACTGTGGCCTTGTAGTACAGTTTGAGGTCAGGTAACATGATGCCTCTAGCTTTGTTCTTTTTGCATAAGATTGCTTTGATTTCTACAAAACCAAACACATTCTTACAATACAATCCAACAGTTCATGTTCCTTTGGTGTTTATTTAAATAACTGAAAACATTTTGTAGACACTAATACCTGCACATAGATGTTTACAGCAGCTTTATTATAATTGTCAAAACTTGAAAGCAAGCTGTCCTTTAGCAGATGAATAGGTAAATAAACTGTGGTATGACAAGACATTGGATTATTGTTGAGTGCTAAACAGAAATAGGCTATCAAGCCTTTGAAAAACACTGAAGAACCTTAAATGTATATTATTAAGTTAATTGATCTAAACTAAAAAATCTACTATTGTAAAATACCAATTCATTGTCATCCTACAAAATGCAAAACTATAGAGATTGTAAATAGATTGGTGGTTGTCAAGGATTGCAGAATAGGATGGTTGAATGGGCAGAACAGTGTGAATCTGTAGGGCAGTAAACTTATTTGGTGTGTTACTATAATTGTGGACACATATTATTCTTTATCAACACCCATAGAATTTACAACACCAAGTGTGTATCCTAATGTGAACTATAAATTTTGGGTGATGAAATGTCCATGTAGATTTATTAGTTTTTACAAATGTACCATTCTACTTTGAAATGTTGATAATGGTAGTGTTGCGGGACTTCCTCCTTAGTTCAGCTAAAACGGGGTCCTTGTCACGTGGCCACAAAAAATTAGGCTCGCAAATTATTTGGATGGGGAGGAAAATGGGACTTATTGGGCAAAAGGAAAATAAAATGGAAACACGAACCCTCCACAAAGCCAGAGACTCTGCTAGTGCACTTTATGCCTCACAGATTGAATCCCAGGTTCCACCAAGGAAGAGGAGGGGCCAGGCTCCTCCCTGCTGCAAAAAGTGCGATCTTCTGTCGCTCCATCCCAGCATGCACTCCTCCCAGTGCGCAGGCTGATTGGAGTTTCTTTGGGGACCCCTTTCCACCTGCTGTCTCATTCCCTCCTATAAAGAAGTACATCTAACTGCTGTTAAAATAAGGATAAAGATAAGGACAAAGACCAATCTTAACTACTGCTTCCTGCTGAAGGGGGGTGTGGTTTTGAGGAAACGGGTAGTTAGTTCTCTGTCAGAGGCCTATTTAAGGGTTATCAGCAGAAGAGACCGTCATCAGAGGCTCCAGTTGCTTGACCTTTTGGAGTTTGATGGCCTGAAGGCAAGAAGAGATAAACCAGATTATCAGAAAACCTGTATCAAAAGGAAACAAAGGGAGGAATAAGGACAGCTCAAAAATCCTGAGGCCTTTTACCAGTTTGCATAGAGAGAAGGAGGCCAAAAGCTTGACTGGCCAAAACTTTACCCTTTTGCCAGCATGTTGGGTTTCTGGGTTCCCTTCCCCTCAGCCCAATCTTAAGCCAACCAGCTTAAGGTTTGGGAAATTAACTCTTTCCAGTTTGGAGGATGCATCTGAGGGTAGTGTTCCATAGTATGGAGATACTATTACTTATCTGTAAAGAGATAATCGAGGAGGAGAAAAAATAAATGAAGGCATTTTTTTCAAAGGAGACCCAGGGGTACAGGATGCATTTGAAAGGGGTAGAGACCAAAGATAAATGGCCATCCATCTAGAAAAAGGGGAGCAGGCATCCCTGGTTTATTTATTTTCCTAGCAAATACCCAGGGTATGTGAGGAAGAGAAGGAAGAGCATCCTCTTTCCCTCTTCTGTCCTTGTACACCTGAGTCCCTCTGACCTTGGCAGGTACCACCATGTGTGCCAAAGCGGCTTGCACCCATGAAGCAGGGGGACCTAGGGTGTGGGAATTATCTGCTCTACCCATGTATGACCTATCTCTCCTGCTGCCCTATCTCCAAAGACCCCTGCAGTAGCCTTGAATTCCCTAGACCTCATTTATGCCGTGGATACTAACATGGCCTCTATCCATGAAATGGAAAGCTTGGCTTAATCAAAAAGAATCAGCCACAGTCACCTGCACTGTGACTTTTAGCTACCATTATCATCTGTCCCTGTATCACTCAGATCCAGTTTTCCTTCCTAGGGCTTCTCTCCAAAGCTTGGCATTGAGTTTGGGACAAAAATGTGTCTCGGGAGCTTGCATGGGTTTCTTATAAGCCAAAAGCTAAGGTGAAGCTGTGAAACTGAGTCCTCCTCCAACAATAGAGAGAAAAGGATGTCTTGTGACATGCCCAGATAACTGGTGGCTATAGTTTTGCTTGCTAGGATTTGGGTGCATGGTGCTTGGCTTTGGTTAGCTCCCTTAGTCTTACTTTCCCCAAAGGAAACCTCCAAATCATGGGCATTCTATTTATTCATACCACCTGGTAGGATTTGCAGGATAATTGTTCAGAACTAGAATATTGATCCAGATATTTATATTACCTATCCTGCTTTTTCTTTCTGAGCTACAGCTGGAGATTGCTGGTTGGTTCACAGGGTTCATCTAAAACTGTAGGCAAAAACTTAAAAACAACTAATCAGTTTAGAATTTAATGACAAATGTGTCAAAAGTTTTGAAACATAATTTCTCTTTCTCCAGTCCTCATTTTTGTTAAAATCATCATAGGACTGTGTTGTTTGCAAAGTAGACTTAAGTCTTGTACTTGAACTGATTATTTGCATAAAGTGCAGCAAGAATAATTATTTCTACATAGAGCTTTTCAATTGACTTTGAAGAAATATTGTTCCAAAAGGAATCTCAGAAAAGATCTTTTAAAGCTGAGTCCAGCCATGGGTTTATATCCTCAAATACCTGTGAGTTGGGTGAATTTCTCCCTTTGGCTTTTTGAAATGGAGTCTTGCTGTGACACCCAGGCTGGAATGCAATGGCACGATCTTGGCTCACTGCAGCCTCTGCTTCCTGGGTTCAAGCAATTCTCCTGCCCCACCCTCCTAAGTAGCTGGGACTACAGGCACAAGCCACCACTCCTGGCTAATTTTTTAGTTTTTAGTAGGGACGGGGTTTCACCATATTGGCCAGGCTTGTCTTGAACTCCTGATCTCAACTGATCTGCCCTCCTTGGCATCCCAAAATGCTGAGGGCTTCTAATTACCTCATATTAAATAACATATTTTATTGTTCTTACACACCTCGCATGTACACCTTACTTCCAGTAGTCTCAATTACATGTCATAATAGCTCCTAGCAATTTTTACATAAAATTTTGATTTTAATGTAAAACCTGGTAAGTTGTTTTAATTGTGTGCTAGGTGCAGTCAAGGTTTGACTCCCGGAATAATTAAGTGTGTGGTTAGTTTTCTATGTTCCCAGACCTTACCAATTGTGAAGCTGACAAGTCAAATAGTTCTCAAAACCCAAAAAGCATAACCTTAAAACACTTAGCAAACCTTGCATATGACCTGCATAATTTAGTTCACCTATTTACATTTTGGGGACATCTGTTTTTCACCAATAATCTTTAAGGCTTTTTTTTTATTATTATTTCTCAAAGATTAAAATCATGTGAACTGCAAGGTACCACAGCTTTTATCTTTCCTTTGAGAAAAAGAAATATTTGATCCATGTGCTTGTCTTCCTTCAGGACAAATTAATTAGAGTTTTTTTTTTTTTTTTTTTTTTTTTTTTTTTTTTTTGGAGCCTTACTCTGTCGCCCAGAGTGCAGTGGTGTGATCTTGGCTCACTGCAAGCTCCGCCTACAGGGTTCACGCCATTTTCCTGCTTCAACCTCCTGAGTAGCTGGGACTACAGGTGCCTGCTACCACGCCCAGCTAATTTTTCATATTTTTAGTTTAGATGGGGTTTCACTGTGTTAGCCAGGATGGTCTGGATCTCCTGACCTCATGATATGCCTGCCTCGGCCTCCCAAAGTGCTGGGATTACAGGTGTGAGCCACCGTGCCCGGCCAATTAGAGCTCTTTTTACAGACATCATGCACAACAAATATATAGTTACACAGAAAGGCAGAAGAAAACCCAGTTGCTGGTGGGGCCCTTTAAGAGACAGGGCTAGGAAAACATTCAGATAACAAATAAGAAAGGGCTAATTTCCTAAGGCAGGATTGTTAAACAAAGCCTTGCCTGAGTCCTTTGTAGATTCTGGATATTAGCCCTTTGTCAGATGAGTAGATTGCAAAAATTGTCTCCCATTCTGTAGGTTGCCTGTTCACTCTGATGGTAGTTTCTTAGAACTCAAACAAATATACAAGAAAAAAACAACCCCATCAAAAAGTGGGGAAAGGATATGAACAGACATTTCTCAAAAGAAGACATTCATACAGCCAACAGACACATGAAAAAATGCTCATCATCACTCGCCATCAGAGAAATGCAAATCAAAACCACAATGAGATACCATCTCACACCAGTTAGAATGGCAATCATTAAAAAATCAGGAGACAACAGTTGTTGGAGAGGATGTGGAGAAATAGGAACACTTTCACACTGTTGGTGGGATTGTAAACTAGTTCAACCATTATGGAAAACAGTATGGCGATTCCTCAAGGATCTAGAACTAGAAGTCCCATATGACCCAGCCATCCCACTACTGGGTATATACCCACAGGATTATAAATTATTCTACTACAAAGACACATGCACACGTATGTATATTGTAGCACTATTCACAATAGCAAAGACTTGGAATCAACCCACATGTCCATCTGTGACAGACTGGATTAAGAAAATATGGCACATATACACCATGGAATACTATGCAACCATAAAAAAGGATGAGTTTGCGTCCTTTGTAGGGACATGGATACAGCTGGAAACCATCATTCTTAGCAAACTATCACAAGAAGAGAAAACCAAACACCCCATGTTCTCACTCATAGGTGGGAACTGAACAATGACATCACTTGGACTCGGGAAGGGGAACATCACACACTGGGGCCTATCATGGGGAGGGGGGAGGGGGGAGGGGGGAGGGATTGCATTGGGGAGTTATACATTATATAAATGATGAATTGATGGGTGCTGACGAGTTGATGGGTGCAGCACACCAACATGGCACAAATATACATATGTAACAAACCTGCACGTTATGCACATGTACCCTAGAACTTAAAGTATAATAAAAAAATGAAAAAAAAATATAAAAATAAAACAAAGCCTTGCCACTGGGTTACAGACCACAACCCCATGACATAAAACAAGTTGGAGGTATGCAGCAAAGTTTGATATGAACCATACAGACATGCAAAGCACACCAGATTGTCTACAGCTTAACACCAGCCTCACAAATCCTTTTTCGCAATTAAAACTTCACAGAAAATGTAAACAAGGATCCTTATTGTTCTTAGCATAGCAAAACATCTTCTAAAAGGAAAAACCTCACTTAAATATTAACTGCTTACTGAGTGGAGAAAGGGAAGAAAATAAGCAGTTTTAAAATGCCTGGGAAAAAAACACTTATTCTTATGCAACTGGTTCTTCTACCAGGGAGAGAAGCTTAATTACTGTCCAATAAAGTTGAACCGCTTGGCTGGGTGAGGGGAAGATGCTATGGATGTGTGGTGTTCCCCAGTCCCAGATGCACGGGGAGTAGAAGTGAGGAGATGAGGGAAGCCATATGTAAAAAGGAAGGAAAAGGCCATGGAGACTGAGGCTGACCTTCTGAATCCCTGGGAATGACAGAAATGGGGGCATGGTATTCCCTACCCTCAGAAGTCAGAGGGTGAGGCCAGGTGTGGTGGCTTATGACTAATCCCAGCACTTTGGGAGGATGGGATGGATGGATCACTTGAGGTTGGGAGTTCGAGATCAGCCTGGACAGCATGATGAAACACTGTCTGTACCAAAAATACAAAAATTAGCTGAGCATGGTGTCAGGCACCTGTAATCCCAGTTACTTGGGAGGCAGAGGCAGGAGAATCACTTGAACCTGGTTGGTGGAGGTTACAGTGAGCCAAGACCGTGCCATTGCATTCCAGCCCGGGCAACAAGAGTGAAATTCTGCTAAAAAAAAAAAAAAAAAAAAAAAAAAAAAAAAAAAAAAAAAAAAAAAAAAAAAAAAAAAAAAAAATTCCAAGGGTGAAATGGCTTACAAACAACAATGAGAGGTTTTGAGTCCCCATTGTACTCACGCCTTCTGAAGTCTCATGTCCTGGGCATCAAAAATGTTATAAGACTTTCTTCTTGGTTTTGCTAAAAACAAGGTCCTTGTCAAATGGCCATGAAAAATTAGGCTTGCAGATAATTTGATGGAGGAGACAAATGGAATTTATTGGGCAAAAATAAAATAAACAGGGACACTCTGCAAAGCCAGGGTCCCTGCTGGTGCACTCCCACCTCACAAATTGAATCACAGGTTCCACCCATGGGAAAAGTGGGGTCAGGCTCCTTCTGCTGCATATGACACACACTTCTATGGCTCCACACAAGCGTGCACTCCTCCCAGTGCACAGGCTTATTGGAGTTTCTCTGGGGAACCCTTCCCACCTGGCCGTCTCAAGAGAGGCTGTGTGTTTGTGAAGGCAGAGTATGTACAGGTAAGTTATTTGTATTTTCCCCTCAATTTATCTGTAATTCTAAAACTTTTCTAAAAATACAGTGTAGTTATAAAAGAATTATGAAAAACATACGTTTGCAATACTTTTAGTGCTTCCATATTTTTCTTTACCAGTCTTTTTGTATTTTCATGGGGATTTGTTATTCTTTGTTTTCCATTGCTTTTAGCTTTACAAAAGTCCTTTAGTATTTCTTGCTAGGTAAGATTGCTATCAGTAAATTGCCTCATTTATTGCCAGTCTAGGAATGTTTCTATTTTAAATCTATTGCTGAATGTTAGATTTGTCAAATGTAGAAATATTAGTTGAGAGTTTTATTTACTACATTTGTGCTCTTTGAATATGCAATCCCACTGCCTTTTGACCTCCAGTGTTTCTTATAAGAAGTCAGTTGTTAATCTTAGTGAAATTTCCCTGTAAGTAAGGAATCTTTTTTTCTCCTACCAAGATTTTTCTCCCAATATTTACCTTTTGGCATTTTATCTATATTGTATCTGAATGTGGATCTCTGTTTTTTTAATCTTACTTGAAATTTGAAGAACTTTTAGATGTGTAGTTTAATATTTTTCAATAAATTAGGGAAGCTTTTAGTAATTGTTATTTTATTAACATATAATAAGGATACACATTTATAGTGAACATGTGATGTTTTGTTACATGAATACAATGTGCAATGATCAATTTGGGGAATTTGGAGTATCCATCACCTCAATTATTTATTATTTCTATATTTTGGAAACCTTTCAATTCCTCTCTTACAGCTATTTTAAAATATATAAATATTATTATTGACTATAAACTCTTTACTCTGCTGCTGAAGATTATAACTTATTCTATCTAAATGTGTTTGAACACATAGATCAACCTCTCTTTACCCCTTGTCTCACACATACAGTATGATTCTACTTTCCATCTTCATGTTATGATCTTTTTTAGTTCCCACATATGAACAAGAACATGGGATGTATGTATCTCCATGCCTGGTTTATTTCACTGAACATACAGACCTCCAGTTTCATCAATGTTGCTACATCAACAGGATTTAATTTTTTAAGACAAAGTACTGTTTCATTATATATCCATATATATATATATATATATATATATATATATATATATATACACATTACACATTCTTATTCAATTTGTCTATAGATGGACACTTAGTTTGATTCCATATTTTAGCTATTGTGAATAGTGCTGCAATAAATATGTAAGTGAAGAGATCTCTTTGATATACTGACTTCTTTTCCTTGGGATAAATACCTAACAGTTGGACTGATGGATGATACAGTAGTTCTATTTTTAGCTATTAAAAAATCTCAATGGTGTTTTCCATAGTGGCTGTACTAATTTAGATTTCTACTAACAATATATAAGAGTTCACTTTTATCAGCATAGGTTTTTTGGCATTTTTATTAATAGCCATTCTAACTGGGGTAAGTTGAATTCTCATTTTGGATTTGATTTGCATTTTTCTTATGATTAGTTATGTAGAGCTTTTTTTTCATATATGCCTGTTAGCCATTTGCATATCTTCTTTTGCGAAAAGTCTGTTTACATATTTACGTCTTCTTAAATTGTGTTATTTGGTCATTATTTACTGTTGAGTTTTTAAATTCCATGTACATTCTTGATATTATGCACTTGTCAGATGAATAGTTTAGAGCTATTTTCTCTCATTCAACAGGTTGTCTCTTCACTCTGTTAACATTTTGCTATGCTATGTAGAAGCATTTTTTTTTTTTTTTTTTTTAAGTTCTAGGGTACATGTGCATAACGTGCAGGTTTGTTACATATGTATATTTGTGCCATGTTGGTGTGCTGCACCCATCAACTCGTCAGCACCCATCAATTCATCATTTATATCATGTATAACTCCCCAATGCAATCCCTCCCCCCGCCCCCCTCCCCATGATAGGCCCCAGTGTGTGATGTTCCCCTTCCCGAGTCCAAGTGATCTCATTGTTCCCACCTATGAGTGAGAACATGCGGTGTTTGGTTTTCTCTTCTTGTGACAGTTTGCTAAGAATGATGGTTTCCAGCTGCATCCATGTCCCTACAAAGGACGCAAACTCATCCTTTTTTATGGCTGCATAGTATTCCATGGTGTATATGTGTCACATTTTCTTAATCCAGTCTGTCACTGATGGACATTTGGGTTGATTCCAAGTCTTTGCTATTGTGAATAGTGCTACAATAAACATACGTGTGCATGTGTCTTTGTAGTAGAATAATTTATAATCCTTTGGGTATATACCCAGTAGTGGGATGGCTGGGTCATATGGTACATCTAGTTCTAGATCCTTGAGGAATTGCCATACTGTTTTCCGTAATGGTTGAACTAGTTTACAATCCCACCAACAGTGTAAAAGTGTTCCTATTTCTCCACATCCTCTCCAACAACTGTTGTTTCCTGATTTTTTAATGATTGCCATTCTAACTGGTGTGAGATGGTATCTCATTGTGGTTTTGATTTGCCTTTCTCTGATGGCGAGTGATGATGAGCTATACGAAGATTAATTCAAGATGGATTAGAGACTTAAATGTTAGACCTAATACCATAAAAACCCTAGAAGAAAATCTAGGTAGTACTATTCAGAACATAGGCATGGGCAAGGACTTCATGTCTAAAACACCAAAAGCAACGGCAGCAAAAGCCAAAATTGACAAATGGGATCTAATTAAACTAAAGAGCTTCTGCACAGCAAAAGAAACTACCATCAGCGTGAACAGGCCACCTACAGAATGGGAGAAAATTTTTGCAATCTACTCATCTGACAAAGAGCTAATATCCAGAATCTACAAAGAACTCAAACAAATATACAAGAAAAAAACAAACAACCCCATCAAAAAGTGGGCAAAGGATATGAACAGACATTTCTCAAAAGAAGACATTCATACAGCCAACAGACACATGTAGAAGCTTTTTTATTGTAAAATAACCCAATCAGTGCCGAGTCTGTCCTGCAAACTCTGGCCCAGTGACAGATGAAAGAAGTATGCTAACACAGGTATTTTGCCTGACAGTGTGGCTAGGGGACTGCATCCCTCAGCACCACCAATGAGAGTGCTGCAGCCATCGAGAGAGTGCAGCAGCCACCGAGAGAGTGCAGCCTCCATAAACCAGCCCTGCTCATATTTATTTATTACAGATTTAATGACAAAGGCTTGGAGAAAACAAAATTTGTGGGTAATAAACATTGTCGACCCCCTCCCCCTGATCCAATGGAGAGCAGTGCTGCACGCAAATGGTCAAAGGTTGGTTTCTGGAGACAAGAATAAAAAATGTATCCAGATAAATTCGTTTACATTCCTTTGTTATCAACCCTTTGCTCTCGGGCTCCAGATAAGATAATTTGGCTGCCTTCAGCCATAATTCTTTCCTAAAGTTTTGCAAAACCTCCCAGCCTTCCGAAAAGGTTTGTGTCTTTCCCTATAACTTTTTCTTACAATTTTTCCCACCACCCTGACGAAACTCCTACGAATTAGTTTATTTTTGTTTTAGTTGCCTGTGCCTTTGAGCTCTTAGCCGTGAAATATTTGCCTCGACCAATGTCCTGAAGTGTTTGCTTTTGGTAGTTTTATGGTTTCAGGTCTCACAGTTAAGTTGTTACTCCTTATTGAGTAGATTTTTGTATATGGTAAGAGATAGGGGTTCAGTTTTATTGTTTTGCATATGGATATCTAATTTTCCCAGCATTATTTATTAAGGAAGGTGTCCTTTTCCCAATTTATGTTCTTGGTACCTTGTCAAAAATCAGATAGCTGCACATATGTAAATTTATTTCTGGGTTCTACATTCTGTTCCGCTGGTCTATATGTCTTATTTTTTGCCAGTGACATAATGTTTTGGTTACCCTAGCCTTGTAATGCCTTTTGAAGACAGATAGTATGATATATTCATCTTTGTGCTTTTTGCTCAGAATTGCCTTGACTGTATAAATTTTTTGTTGTTGTTTCCTACATATTTTAGATATTTTTTATTTCTGTGAAAAATGAGATCAGTATTTTGATAGGAATTGCATTGAACATGTATATTGCTTTGGGAAGTGTGGCTATGTTAATGGTATTAATTGTTCCAATTCATGAACATGGAATGTTTTTTCATTTGTTGTTTCTTCTGATATTTCTTTCATCAGCATTTTGTAGTTTTCTTTTTAGAGGTATTTCACCTTCTTGTTAAATTTATTGTTAAGTTTTTATTATTATTATTATTGTAGCTATCATTAATCCAATTGCTTTCTTGATTTCTTTCTTAGATAATTCAGTATTAGTATACAGAAATTCTACTAATTTTTATGCAAATTTTATATCTTGACACTTTGCTTACTCTGTTTATTATATCTTGGAGTGATGTGATGAACTCCTTAGATTTTTCTTAATATAAGGTCATAACATTAGCAAAAGAAAACTATTTGAATTCATCTTTTTCCATTTTAATGACTTTCATTTCTTTCTCTTGCCTGGTTGCTCTGACTAGAACTTCCAGTACTTTATTGATAAGGAGTATTGAAAGTGAGTATCCTTGTCTCATTCCAGATCTTAAAGGAAATATATTTAGTGTTTCCTCATTCAATATAAGCTATGGGTTTATTATATATGGCCTTTATTACGTTGATATATGTTCCTTTTAAGCTTAGTTTGTTGGGAGTCTTTATCATGAAGGGATGCTAAATTCGATTAAATGCATTCCTCTCATGTCACAACATGCCTGGCAAATTTTTGTATTTTTAGTAGACACAGGGTTTGATCATATTGGCCAGGTTGTGTTTCATGTTTTTTTTTTTTTTTTTTTTTTCTTTGTAGTAGAATAATTTATAATCCTTTGGGTATATACCCAGTAGTGGGATGGCTGGGTCATATGGTACATCTAGTTCTAGATCCTTGAGGAATTGCCATACTGTTTTCCATAATGGTTGAACTAGTTTACAATCCCACCAACAGTGTAAAAGTGTTCCTATTTCTCCACATCCTCTCCAACACCTGTTGTTTCCTGACTTCTTAATGATTGCCATTCTAACTGGTGTGAGATGGTATCTCATTGTGGTTTTGATTTGCATTTCTCTGATGGCGAGTGACGATGAGCATTTTTTCATGTGTCTGTTGGCTGTATGAATATCTTCTTTTGAGAAATGTCTGTTCATATCCATTCCCCACTTTTTGATGGGGTTGTTTGTTTTTTTCTCGTATATTTGTTTGAGTTCTTTGTAGATTCTGGATATTAGGCCTTTGTCAGATGAGTAGGTTGCAAAAATTTTCTCCCATTCTGTAGGTTGCCTGTTCACTCTGATGGTAGTTTCTTTTGCTGTGCAAAAGCTCTTTAGTTTAATTAGATCCCATTTGTCAATTTTTGCTTTTGCTGCCGTTGCTTTTGGTGTTTTAGACATGAAGTCCTTGCCCATGCCTATGTCCTGAATGGTACTACCTAGATTTTCTTCTAGGGTTTTTATGGTATTAGGTCTAACATTTAAGTCTCTAATCCATCTTGAATTAATCTTCGTATAAGGGGTAAGGAAAGGATCCAGTTTCAGCTTTCTACTTACGGCTAGCCAATTTTCCCAGCACCATTGATTAAATAGGGAATCCTTTCCCCATTTCTTGTTTCTCTCAGGTTTGTCAAAGATCAGATGGCTGTAGATGTGCGGTATTATTTCTGAGGACTCTGTTCTGTTCCATTGGTCTATATCTCTGTTTTGGTACCAGTACCATGCTGTTTTGGTTACTGTAGCCTTGTAGTATAGTTTGAAGTCAGGTAGCGTGACGCCTCCAGCTTTGTCCTTTTGACTTAGGATTGTCTTGGCAATGCGGGCTCTTTTTTGGTTCCATATGAACTTTAAAGCAGTTTTTTCCAATTCTGTGAAGAAACTCATTGGTAGCTTGATGGGGATGGCATTGAATCTATAAATAACCTTGCCTGGCAGAGACACAACAAAAAAAGAGAATTTTAGACCAATATCCCTGATGAACATTGATGCAAAAATTCTCAGTAAAATACTGGCAAACCGGATTCAGCAGCACATCAAAAAGCTTATCCACCATGATCAAGTGGGCTTCATCCCTGGGATGCAAGGCTGGTTCAACATTCACAAATCAATAAATGTAATCCAGCATATAAACAGAACCAAAGACAAGAACCACATGATTATCTCAATAGATGCAGAAAAGGCTTTTGACAAAATTCAACAGCCCTTCATGCTTAAAACGCTCAATAAATTCGGTATTGATGGAACGTACCTCAAAATAATAAGAGCTATTTATGACAAACCCACAGCTAATATCATACTGAATGGGCAAAAACTGGAAAAATTCCCTTTGAAAACTGCCACAAGACAGGGATGCCCTCTCTCACCACTCCTATTCAACATAGTGTTGGAAGTTCTGGCTAGGGCAATCAGGCAAGAGAAAGAAATCAAGGGTATCCAGTTAGGAAAAGAAGAAGTCAAATTGTCCCTGTTTGCAGATGACATGATTGTATATTTAGAAAACCCCATCGTCTCAGCCCAAAATCTCCTTAAGCTGATAAGCAACTTCAGCAAAGTCTCAGGATACAAAATTAATGTGCAAAAATCACAAGCATTCTTATACACCAGTAACAGACAAGCAGAGAGCCAAATCAGGAATGAACTTCCATTCACAATTGCTTCAAAGAGAATAAAATACCTAGGAATCCAGCTTACAAGGGATGTAAGGGACCTCTTCAAGGAGAACTACAAACCACTGCTCAGTGAAATCAAAGAGGACACAAACAAATGGAAGAACATACCATGCTCATGGATAGGAAGAATCAATATCGTGAAAATGGCCATACTCCCCAAGGTGTTTCATGTTTTTTGATTTGCAAACATTTCATCATTCATGCATTCCTTGGATAAATCACACTTAATTATCATGTATTATATTTCTAATATGCTGTTGTATTCACCTTGGTAGTATTTTGTTGAGAATTTTTCCATCTATGTTCACCAGAGACATTAACATGTAGGGCTGTGTGTGTGTGTGTGTGTGTGTGTGTGTGTGTGTGTGTGTGTGTGTGTGTCTAGTTTTGTTATGGTTATTGCTGGCCTTCTAGAACGTGTTTGGAAGAATTTTTTCTTCTACAATGTTTTAGAATAGATTGACGATATGGATGTTAGTTCCTTTCTTGAATCTTTGATAGAATTCTACAGTGAAGCAATCCAATCTCAAACTTTTCTTTGTTGAAAAAATTTTAATTACTGATTAAATCTCATTACTTATTAATAGTATCTCCAAGTTTTCTATTTCTTCTGGAATAAATCTTGGTGGGTTGCATTTCTCTAGAAATACATTCATTTTCTCTAAGATTTTCCAGTTTATTAGTGTATAAAGGTTAATGATAATCTGTAATTAGTTGTAATGTCTCCTTTTTCATTTTCAAGTTTGTTTATTGGGTCTTTTCTTAGTCTAGTTGTTTGTTTTTCTATTTTGTTTTGTATTGCTTTTTTTAGTCTCTGTTTTTTTTAGCTTTGCTCTGATTTTAATCACTTTTTCCATTTTATTTATTTTTGGTTTGGTTTGTTGTTAATTTTCTAGTTCCCTGAGGTGTATTATTAAAGTCTTAATTTGAAATCTTTCTACTTTTTTTTTGACAAAGGTGTTTACTGTTATAAACTTTACTCTTAGCATTACTTTTGCTATATCCCAGAGGTTTTCATATGTTGTATTATCATTTTCATTTATCTTAATAAGTTTTTTCTTTCCACTTTAATTTCTTTTTGACCCAATGGTCATTCAGGAGCATGTTGTTTAATATACATGTATTTTTACTGTTTTTGAAGTTTCTCTTGTTATTGGTTTCTAGTTTTATTTCATTTCTCTCTGAGAAGTTGCTTGATTTTTCTTTTAAAGTTGTTGAGACGTATTTTGTGTAATAACATATGGTGTATCCTGGAAAATATTCCATCCATTGATGAAAAGAATGTCATAGAAATGTCTTTAAGGTCCATTTGGTCCAATATGCAGTTTAAATCCAATGTGGGTTTTGTTGTGGTGGTTGTTAATTTTCTATTTAGATTATCTAATACTGAGAGTGAGGTGTTAACATTCCCAACTATTAATGTATTGCATCTTTCTCTTTAAATCTAATAATATTTGCTTTATATATGTGGGCAATCCAATGTCAGGTGCAAATAAGTTTATAATTTTTTACATCCTCTTTCTTCACTAAGTAAAAACCTTTGCTCTTATCATTATTTTTTAATTAATGTCTTAATCTGATATAAGTAGATCTCTTCTTATTTGGCTTTTGTTTTGTTTGCATGGAATATTTTTAAATCAACCAATTACTTATAATCTAAATGTGCCTTTACAAGTGATATGAGTTTCTTATTGGTAGGATAGTTGAGTCAGCATATAATTTTATTTTTACCCCATTGAGTCAGTCTATATCTTTTAAGTGGTTAGTTTAATCTGCTTATATTCAATGTTAATATTACTATGTAAGAGCTTATTCCTGTTATTTTATCAATTGATTTCTGGTTCCTTTATATTTTTTATTCTTTTCTTTTTTATTTTTTATTATTGTCGCTTGGTTGTTTTTTGTAGTGATAACATTTGAGTTATTTCTCTCCCTTATTCATGTATTTGCTCTAGATTGAGTTTTATACTTTTATGTATTTTCAGGAAGTTAGGTATCATTCTTTTATATCCAGGTGTTGGACTCCCTAAAGCGTTGCTTGTAGGGTTAATCTAATTTTAATGAATTTCCTTAGATTTTGCTTCTCTGGGAGAGATTTGTTTTTTCTTTCAGTACTTTTAATATATCATCCTATTCCCTCCTGGCCTGTAATTTCTGCTGAGAAATTAACTATTGGTAGGCTAGTGGTTCCCCTTATAAGTGACTAGATGTGTTCTCTTGGTGATTTTAGAATTCTATTTTTGTGTTTAACTTTTGAAAGTTCAATCCCTGTAGAATGAAAAGATCTGTTTGAAATGTATCTATTTGGGGATCTCAGCTTTTTATGCATGAATGTCCAAATGCTTTACTAGAGTTGAAAAGTTTTTAACCACCATTTGGTTAAGTAGGTATTCTGTCTTTTATATTTTATCTTTAACTTCCAGTATCTCCAAAATATGAATATTTGATTGCTTTATGGTGTCACATATGTCATATTGTCTTTACCAATTCTTATTTATTTATTCACATTTATTTTTGTGCAACTCATTTATTTCAAGAGACCTGTCTTTAAGTTCTGAAATTCTTTCTCTGCTTGATTTAATCAATTGCTGAAGCTTTAGAATGTATTTTTTTAATTCATTCAATGAATTCTATATATCGGATTTTCTTTTTGGGTCTCTTTTATGATATCTATCTTTTTGGCAAACTTTGTATTTATATTATAAATTTTTTGTCTCATTTATTTGTATTTCTCTCTTCTCTTGTAAATCATTAGGCTTCTTTAGTGGCAGTATTTTGAAATCTTTTTCCAGGATTTTATAATTATTTTTCATCGGAATATTTTTTGGGGAAACTACCCTTTTTGAAAGCGTTTTATTTTATTGACTTTTCATGTTTTTTGTGTATGTTTTTACATTGATATTTGCACATCTTATATAACAGCCAATTCCGCCAATTTTTTGAATTTGCTTTACCATGAACTGGTGAGATTTAGTGTAGTATGGGCTATGGTGGCTTCCCCTCAGGAAGGCATGGTTGCCTCCACCCAGCAAAGCCATGGGTGAGGACAACTGCCATAATATATCTGAAAAGCATGATCTTCATCAAAATGTATCTGGAAGGCAGGACCTCCACACCAATTATCCTGGAGGGCAAAGCATTAGGCCAGAGAATTAAGCTAGAAACTTAAGGTCTAATAAAATTTTCTCCATTGGGTTTTGGACTAATTTAGAACTTGTCACTATTTTATGCTTTCCGATCCTACCTTTAGGAATGAGAATGAATAGTTCTCTCTTATTGCACCATTGGATTTGGAAAGCAAGTAATGTTGATGTCACAGGTGCTCAGTTGGAGAAAAAAATCATCTTAAAAAGAAATGTACTTTCATTCTCACCCATATCTTGTCTAAATGACATTTATATGAGACTTTAAAATTATACTTTAAAATTGATGCTGAAATTAGTTAATACTTTTGGGCTATTAGGATGTAATGAATGTATTTTGCAGAACAGAAGAATATAAATGATGGGGAAGCAAGTGTGGAATGTGATGGTGTGAATATTTGTGTCGCTCAAAATTTATATGTTGAAATCCTAGCCCCCAAGGTGATGATATCATTATATGAGACCTTCGGGAAGTGGTTTAGGTCACAGGGGTGGAGCCCTCATGAATGGGAACCAGAAAGTGAGCCCTCACCAGATAGTGAGTCTGCTGATGCCTTGATCTTTGACTTCTCAGCCTCCAGAACAGTAAAAAATCAAATTCTGTTGTTTATAAGCTACCCGGTATATGATATATTGTTACAGCTGTTGCAATGGACTAAAATGGGGCGGGGGGCAGGGATGGAATGTTTATATCCTTTTGCCCAATATATATATTGAAAAGTAACACCTATTATAATGTTAGGAGGTGGAATTTTGGAGAGGTAATTAGGTTATGAGGGTAGGACCCTCATGAATGAAACTAGTGCCTTTATAAAAGAGACCCCAATCACCTCTCTCACGACTTCCACAACATAAAATTATAGGAGAAGATGACGATATATCAGAAAGGAAGCAGGTTCTCATCAGATATCAAATCTACTGGCATTGTGATCTTGAACTTCCAGGGCTATAGAACTGTGAGATATAACTTCCTGTTGTTTATATGTTACCCAGTTTATCTTGTTTTATTATAGAAAACAATACAAGCTAAGACAGGTGGTACACAACAATCTATGTTTAACTTTTTAGGAAACCACTCAAATATTTCACTTTTCTTTTTCTTTTAGTGATTCAAAGTAATTAATTTGTATTTCACAATTTCAAATTAACTGGATTTATCTGCATCTATGCCCAGTTATTTTTTGTAGTATCATTTTTCTAACCCTTTTATATGATATATATGTATCCATATTCATAACTTTAATCAAATGTTCCATATATTTATGCATGCAGTTTGTCTTTGTTATTTAATTATTTAATATATAAATTACAGTTATTTAAAATTTATTCTCTTATTTTTCCAATACTTGGTTAATCTTTGAGCATGATTGTTTTGGTTGCTTATAACTTCACAAAATGTTCTTATCTTAATAGAGTACTGGCAATCAGGCACGGTGGCTCATGCCTGTAATCCCAGTAATTTGAAAGACTGAAGTAGGAGGATCACCAGGCCAGGAGTTCATGACCAGCCTGAGCAACACAGAAAGACACTGTCTCTACAAACAAACAACAAAACAAACCCACCTTAACTGGGTAACCAGACATGGTGGCATTTGGCTCTTATCCCGGCTACTTGGGAGTCTTTAGGAAGATAATCACTTGATCTCAGGAGAGTCTGGAGTTGTAGTGAACCAAAACTACACCACTGCACTCCAGCCTAGGTGACAAAGGAAAATACTGTCTCTAAAAATTGCTGAATATTTTGTATAAGAGAAAAAATGGAGCACAATATAAATAGTATCTATCCTCAGAAATTAGTATGGCTTTGATTATCTGAGGCCAACAGTGGAGTCAGGAGTTGACTCAATCTAGTCAGGAGTTAAATTCAATTTGTTTTATTTTTGCTACATTTATGTTCAGTGCAACACAACCTTAAAATTTTTGAAGGAGTGGTTTGTTGTTACCTTGTGCATAGTGTGGAAACCTTAAACCAGAAGATTTTTCTCAACGTTTCTGTTCTATCCCGAAATTTCAGCAGCCCTTGCATTCTTATACCACAGAGGGGTTTTTCTCTACTTTACTCTCCCACAGCCTTAGATGTAGGCTACCACTTTTGTTACTTATTCTTAACCTAGTCATACAGCCAGAAGAGATTATTGTCTCTCCTTTTTTGTCTCAATGTCTCAGTTTTAGACAGGTTCTTTGTGCCTAGGACTTGGGGTAAGGCTCTTTTATCCTTCTTATTGCTTCTATCTCTCCCCACATGCCAATTAAACTATGTCTTGTTTTTGTTTTGGGTCTTGATCAGGAGAGTTTCCTGACTCTCACTGGTAGCAGGTATCTGCTTTTTAATAGCACAAAATCCTCAATCAACTAGGACTTTTCTGCACCTTTCCCAGAGAAAATTAATTTTTGTTTTTACTCCTCTCCAAGTAGAAGTAGATATTGATGTGAAGCAAACAGAATTTTTAATAATTTCCTTAGAGGAAGATAGGTTTTACATGTAACCCAGCCATAGAAACAGTGGAAGTTTGCCTGATCATTGAAAACAAGGGGGGGGTGGAGCAAGATGGCCGAATAGGAACAGCTCCAGTCTCCAACTCCCAGCGTGAGCGACACAGAAGACCAGTGATTTCTGCATTTTCAACAGAGGTACTGGGGTCATCTCACTAGGGAGTGCCGGACAAATGGTGCTGGTCAGCTGCTGCACGTGACCAGCGAGAGCCGAAGCAGGGCGAGGCATCGCCTCACCTGGGGAGCGCAAGCAGGAAGGGAATCCCTTTTCCTAGCCAGGGGAACTGAGACACACAACACCTGGAAAATCAGGTAACTCCTACACCAATACTGCACTTTAAGCAAACGGGCACACCAGAAGAATATATCCCTCACCTGGCCGGGAGGGTCCCACGCCCACAGAGCCTCCCTCATTGTTAACACAGCAGTCTGCGGAGATCTAACCGCGAGGCAGCAGCGAGGCTGGGGGAGGGGCGCCCGCCATTGCTGAGGCTTAAGTAGGCAAACAAAGCCCCTGGGAAGCTCGAACTGGGTGGTGCTCACAGCAGCTCAAGGAAACCTACTTGTCTCTATAGACTCCACCTCTGGGGGCAGGGCTCAGCTAAAGAAATAACAGGGGAAGTAGCACAGGCCTGAGCAGATGCGAACGACTCTGTCTGACAGCTTTGAAGAGAGCAGTGGATCTCCCAACACGGAGGTTGAGAACTGAGAACGGACAGACTGCCTGCTCAAGTGGGTCACTGACCACTGAGTAGCCTAACTGGGAGACATCCCCCACTAGGGGCAGTCTGACACCCCAAACCTCACAGTACACCCCTGAGAGGAAGCTTCCAAAGTAAGAATCAGACAGGTACATTCGCTGTTCAGCAATATTCTATCTTCTGCAACCTCTGCTGCTGATACCCAGGCAAACAGGGTCTGGAGTGGACCTCAAGCAATCTCCAACAGACCTATAGCTGAGGGTCCTGACTGTCAGAAGGAAAACTATCCAACAGGAAGGACACCTATACCAAAACCCCATTAGTACGTCACCATCATCAAAGACCAGAGACAGATAAAACCACTAAGATGGGGAAAAAGCAGGGCAGAAAAGCCGGAAATTCAAAACAAAAGAGCGCATCTCCCCCTGCAAAGGAGTGCAGCCCATCGCCAGCAACGGATCGAAGCTGGTCAGAGAATGACTTTGACGAGATGAGAGAAGAAGGCTTCAGTCCATCAAACTTCTCAGAGCTAAAGGGGGAATTACGTACCCAGCGCAAAGAAACTAAAAATCTTGAAAAAAGAGTGGAAGAATTGACAGCTAGACTAATTAATGCAGAGACGGTCATAAATGAAAAGACAGAGATGAAAACCATGACACGAGAAATACGTGACAAATGCACAAGCTTCAGTAAACGACTCGATCAACTGGAAGAAAGAGTATCAGCGATTGAGGATCAAATGAATGAAATGAAGCGAGAAGAGAAACCAAAAGAAAAAAGAAGAAAAAGAAATGAACAAAGCCTACAAGAAGTATGGGATTATGTAAAAAGAGCAAATCTACGTCTGATTGAGGTGCCTGAAAGTGAGGGGGAAAATGGATCCAAGTTGGAAAACACTCTTCAGGATGTCATCCAGGAGAACTTCCCCAACCTAGTAGGGCAGGCCAACATTCAAATTCAGGAAATACAGAGAACCCCACAAAGATACTCCTCGAGAAGAGCAACTCCAAGACACATAATTGCCAGATTCACCAAAGTTGAAATGAAGGAAAAAATCTTAAGGGCAGCCAGAGAGAAAGGTCGGGTTACCCACAAAGGGAAGCCCATCAGACAAACAGCAGATCTCTCGGCAGAAACTCTACAAGACAGAAGAGAGTGGGGACCAATATTCAACGTTCTTAAAGAAAAGAATTTTCAACCCAGAATTTCATATCCAGCTAAACTAAGTATCATCAGTGAAGGAGAAATAAAATCCTTTACAGATAAGCAAATGCTTAGAGATTTTGTCACCACCAGGCCTGCCTTACAAGAGACCCTGAAGGAAGCCCTAAACATGGAAAGGAACAACCGGTACCAGCCATTGCAAAAACATGCCAAAATGTAAAGACCATCGAGGCTAGGAAGAAACTGCATCAACTAACGAGCAAAATAACCAGTTAACATCATAATGGCACGATCAAGTTCACACATAACAATATTAACCTTCAAAGTAAATGGACTAAATGCTCCAATTAAAAGACACAGACTGGTAAACTGGATAAAGAGTCAAGACCCATCAGTCTGCTGTATTCAGGAGACCCATCTCACATGCAGAGACATACATAGGCTCAAAATAAAGGGATGGAGGAATATCTACCAAGCAAATGGAGAACAAAAGAAAGCAGGGGTTGCAATCCTAGTCTCTGATAAAACGGACTTTAAACCATCAAAGATCAAAAGAGACAAAGAAGGCCATTACATAATGGTAAAGGGATCAATTCAACAGGAAGAGCTAACTCTCCAAAATATATATGTACCCAATACAGGAGCACCCAGATTCATAAAGCAAGTCCTTAGAGACTTACAAAGAGACTTAGACTCCCATACAATAATAATGGGAGACTTCAACACTCCACTGTCAACATTAGACGGATCAACGAGACAGAAAGTTAACAAGGATATCCAGGAATTGAACTCATCTCTGCACCAAGCGGACCTAATAGACATCTATAGAACTCTCCACCCCAAATCAACAGAATATACATTCTTCTCACCACCACATCGCACCTATTCCAAAACTGACCACATAATTGGAAGTAAAGCACTCCTCAGCAAATGTAAAAGAACAGAAATTATAACAAACTGTCTCTCAGACCACAGTGCAATCAAACTAGAACTCAGGACTAGGAAACTCAATCAAAACCGCTCACCTACATGGAAACTGAAGAACCTGCTCCTGAATGACTACTGGGTACATAATGAAATGAAGGCAGAAATAAAGATGTTCTTTGAAACCAATGAGAACAAAGATACAACATACCAGAATCTCTGGGACACATTTAAAGCAGTGCGTAGAGGGAAATTTATAGCACTAAATGCCCACAAGTGAAAGCAGGAAAGATCTAAAATGGACACTCTAACATCACAATTAAAAGAACTAGAGAAGCAAGAGCAAACACATTCAAAAGCTAGCAGAAGGCAGGAAATAACTAATAACAGAGCAGAAGTGAAGGAGATAGAGACACAAAAAACCCTCCAAAAAATCAATGAATCCAGGAGTTGGTTTTTTGAAAAGATCAACAAAATTGACAGACCGCTAGCAAGACTAATAAAGAAGACAAGAGAGAGGAATCAAATAGATGCAATAAAAAATGATAAAGGGGATATCACCACGGACCCCACAGAAATACAAACTACCATCAGAGAATACTATAAACACGTCTATGCAAATCAACTAGAAAATTTAAAAGAAATGGATAATTTCCTGGACACTTACACTCTCCCAAGACTAAACCAGGAAGAAGATGAATCCCTGAATAGACCAATAGCAGGCTATGAAATTGAGGCAACAATTAATAGCCTACCCATCAAAAAAAGTCCAGGACCAGATGGATTCACAGCTGAATTCTACCCGAGGTACAAGGAGGAGCTGGTACCATTCCTTCTGAAACTATTCCAATCAATAGAAAAAGAGAGAATCCTCCCTAACTCATTTTATGAGGCCAACATCATCCTGATACCAAAGCCTGGCAGAGACACAACAAAAAAAGATAATTTTAGACCAATATCCCTGATGAACATCGATGCAAAAATCCTCAATAAAATACTGGCAAACCGGATTCAGCAGCACATCAAAAAGCTTATCCACCATGATCATGTAGGCTTCATCGTTGGGATGCAAGGCTGATTCAACATTCGCAAATCAATAAACATAATCCAGCATATAAACAGAACCAAAGTCAGGAACCACATGATTATCTCAATAGATGGAGAAAAGGCTTTTGACAAAATTCAACAGCCCTTCTTGCTCAAAATGTTCAATAAATTCGGTATTGATGGAACGTACCTCAAAATAATAAGAGCTATTTATGACAAACCCACAGCTAATATGATACTGAATGGGCAAAAACTGGAAAAATTCCCTTTGAAAACTGGTACAAGACAGGGATGCCCTCTCTCACCACTCCTATTCAACATAGTGTTGGAAGTTCTGGCTAGGGCAATCAGGCAAGAGAAAGAAATCAAGGGTATTCAGTTAGGAAAAGAAGAAGTCAAATTGTCCCGGTTTGCAGATGACATGATTGTATGTTTAGAAAACCCCCTTGTCTCAGCCCAAAATCTCCTTAAGCTGATAAGCAACTTCAGCAAAGTCTCAGGATACAAAATTAATGTGCAAAAATCACAAGCATTCTTATACACCAGTAACAGACAAGCAGAGAGCCAAATCAGGAATGAACTTCCATTCACAATTGCTTCAAAGAGAAAAAAATACCTAGGAATACAACTTACAAGGGATGTCAAGGACCTCTTCAAGGAGAACTACAAACCACTTCTCAGTGAAATAAAAGAGGACACAAACAAATGGAAGAACATACCATGCTCACGGATAGGAAGAATCAATATCGTGAAAATGGCCATATTGTCCAAGGTTATTTATAGATTCAATGCCATCCCCATCAAGCTACCAATGAGTTTCTTCACAGAATTGGAAAAAAGTGCTTTAAACTTCATATGGAACCAAAAAAGAGCCCGCATTGCCAAGACAATCCTAAGTCAAAAGGACAAAGCTGGAGGCATCACGCTACCTGACTTCAAACTATACTACAGGGCTACAGTAACCAAAACAGCATGGTACTGGTACCAAAACAGAGCTATAGACCAATGGAACACAACAGAGTCCTCAGAAATAATACCACACATCTACAGCCATCTGATCTTTGACAAACCTGAGAGAAACAAGAAATGGGGAAAGGATTCCCTATTTAATATATGGTGCTGGGAAAATTGGCTAGCCATAAGTAGAAATTTGAAACTGGATCCTTTCCTTACTCCTTATATGAAAATTAATTCAAGATGGATTAGAGATTTAAATGTTAGACCTAATACCATAAAAACCCTAGAAGAAAATCTAGGTAGTACCATTCAGGACATAGGCATGGGCAAGGACTTCATGTCTAAAACACCAAGAGCAACGGCAGCAAAAGCAAAAATTGACAAATGGGATCTAACTAAACTAAAGAGCTTCTGCACAGCAAAAGAAACTACCATCAGAGTGAACAGGCAACCTACAGAATGGGAGAAAATTTTTGCAATCTACTCATCTGACAAAGGGCTAATATCCAGAATCTACAAAGAACTCAAACAAATATAGAAGAAAAAAACAAACAACCCCATCAAAAAGTGGGCAAAGGATATGAACAGACATTTCTCAAAAGAAGACATTCATACAGCCAGCAGACACATGAAAAAATGCTCCTCATCACTCGCCATCAGAGAAATGCAAATCAAAACCACAATGAGATACCATCTCACACCAGTTAGAATGGCAATCATTAAAAAATCAGGAAACAACAGTTGTTGGAGAGGATGTGGAGAAATAGGAACACTTTTACACTGTTGGTGGGATTGTAAACTAGTTCAACCATTATGGAAAACAGTATGGCAATTCCTCAAGGATCTAGAACTAGATGTACCATATGACCCAGCCATCCCACTACTGGGTATATACCCAAAGGAGTATAAATTATTCTACTATAAAGACACATGCACACGTATGTTTATTGTGGCGCTATTCACAATAGCAAAGACTTGGAATCAACCCAAATGTCCATCTGTGACAGACTGGATGAAGAAAATGTGGCACATATACACCATGGAATACTATGCAGCCATAAAAAAGGATGAGTTTGCGTCCTTTGTAGGGACATGGATGCAGCTGGAAACCATCATTCTTAGCAAACTATCACAAGAAGAGAAAACCAAACACCGCATGTTCTCACTCATAGGTGGGAACTGAACAATGAGATCACTTGGACTCGGGAAGGGGAACATCACACATCGGGGCCTATCATGGGGAGGGGGGAGGAGGGAGGGATTGCATGGGGAGTTTTACATGATATAAATGATGAATTGATGGGTGCTGACGAGTTGATGGGTGCAGCACACCAACATGGCACAAATATACATATGTAACAAACCTGCACGTTATGCACATGTACCCTAGAACTTAAAGTATAATAAAAAAAAAAATGTAAAAAAAAAAAAAAAAAAGAAAGAAAACAAGGGAATTTCCAGTCTCTCCCACATCAGCTTAATGTTTTCTCTTTTTATGAGAAAAATGTCCTATTAAGTGTGTGCAGAGTTTTCTACCAGTGTGCCACTGATAGTTACATATTTTGTAGTTTCCTCTCCTTCCGTAATCTTTCTCTTGACAACTCGATGAGTGCTTATAAAAGAGAGCTTGTCAGTGAATGCAAACTCCCACTGTGTCTGGTGGTGGCAGTTATTCTAAGGGGATATTTGACATAACTCATCCTTTAATGATTAATATCATTTTAGCTGATTTCTTATAATCTACTGTTATGGTCCTAATTCTTTTCATGCCTGGTAAAAGATGAAACAGTCTGTGTGTCCTCTCTCTTCTCAGAGGGGCCTGCTGCACTTTCAAGTTTCATTTAATCTTGTTTTCATAAGACCCCATCTATCTGAAGGGATCATAAATGTTGTTAGTTTCATAATTTTGAGGTTTTTCCAATGTTATTAGCATTGTGGCAACATTCTCTTTGATGCATCCTAAACAACGGAAAATAACACTTGAATTTACCTGTAAGATCCTCCAGTGTTTAGCCTTCTCCAGTTTCTCCAACATCACTTTAGGCCACTTCTTTCAACACACTCCCCCAATGACATGCTATGTTTTTTGACACATAGTTTATCAAAGTTTAATTCTTTTCATCACAGATTCTTGAATTATTCCGACATTACTGACTTCAATGTTCTTCTCAAATCCCTTCACCCAGTTAACTCTCATATATAATTAAGATTTAGATTCAAATATTGTATTATTCTAGGGTCTTCAGATAAACAGAACAAAAAGGAAAAAGGATAGGATTATAAGAAACTAGCTCACATAGTTACGGAAAGTGAGAAGTCACAATATCTTCAGTTGGTAAGATGGAGACCCAGAATAGCCAATAGTATAGTTTCAGTTCAAATACAAACACCCGAGAACAAGGAGAGCCAATGTTGTAAGCTCTAGTCTGAGTCTGAGGCCAAAGGCAGAAGAAGACTAATATCTCAGCTCAAAAACAGTCAAAGAGAGAAAGAAAATTATTATTTATACAGCTTTTTGTTCTTTTGAGGACTTTAATAGATTGGATGAAGGGCATATATCTTAGGAAAGGCAATCTGTTTACTCAGTCTACTGATTCAAATGTTAATGTCATCCAAAAACACACTCGAAGACGCACTCGGAGTAATGTTTGACTAAATATCCGAGGAACCCTGCTCCACTCAAACTGACACATAAAAGTAACCATCACAATTTCAAATCTCTTCAATTTAGCACCCATACACATCTCCTTAAATAATACTAAATCTCTAAAAATGATAAAAAGGTCAGAATCCCACTTAACATAATACAGTTATCCAGTGTACAACTGAAAAGACCTATTAATTTGTGTTTTCCTCAGAATAAAAATGGTAGATTATGTCTTGTTTGCTTTACTTCTTGATGTCTTGTATACTAAATAATATAAAGTAAAATTGACAGTACCTTAAATACTGTGATGACAAGTGCATACCTCTTATGTCACAAAACAAAGGAATAAGAAAGATAAGAAAACAACTATATATGCATACATATGTGTGTGTGTATGTGTACATTTATGACAAAATAAGAAGAAATACTCATGAAAATTAGAGTCCACATTTCTTGGAATGATCATATAGTCATAGTTGAAACTGATCACTACTTTCCTCCACTATTCATTTTCTATTTCCTGAAACTTCAGAAAACACATCAATTCATTGTAGGTATTTATCTTGTAGAGTTATTCAACACTTCCTGAAAGTTCTGGGCCACTAATTGTCCTGCAAGAATTATGTAGTTGCAGTTTTTCATTAACATTGATGACAGGGTCTGGTAAAACTAAGATATCCTCAGAGATCTCCTGTACCATAGACAAATTCTTCCTTATCTCCACTATGGAGAAACAATCCAACTTCTCTTTGGTGGTCAGGAGCAATCACTTCAGCCAACACTGTAACTCCCTTCTTTGCCTGTTGACTCAGAGGCATGAGGAGTTAAAAGTGGCCAGGTAGAAGGCTTAGCGTCCAATTCAATAGAAATATTGTTGTCTCTCCCAGTGGAAGCATTCTTCTCTCTGGAACTAAGGCCACTAAGCCAGTAGAGCATAAAGTCATAGAAACAGGAAGAAAATATTTTGCCTTTGGGCACTAAAGTATAGTGAGTGGTTTCAACTCCCTTTTCTATCTCTTAATTCCTGGACCCATAAATCCTGGGTATGGAAGAAACATCCAGTGCTGATTCAGAACATATGCAGTGTCCTCGAGAACTGTGTTTATACCCTGCCAGGTACAGCCACCTAGAAAATGCTGTAGCTGAGTTGTTAAAAGGCCATTTCACTATTCTAGCACTATGATAGCACTTTTTTTTGCCATAAAATCAGTTTATTCATCAGAAGCATACTGTGTGAAATACGATGATGATGGATAAGGCATTCTGAAAGTTCACTGATGGCAGTTTTGGCAGAATTATTCCATGTAGGGAAGGCATATTTATATTCAAGAGTAAGTTTCTATTACAGTAAAACAAAACACTACTCTTTCCATAATACAAATAGATGTAATTAACTTGTTATCAGGTAGCTGCCTAATCACTCTAAAAAAATGGCGACATATTAAGGATTCAATATTGGTTTCTGCTACTGGCTGATTGATCATTCAGTCATGGCCATAGCCAGTTTGGCCTTGGTGAATAAAAGTTTATATTGCTGAACCAATGTATAACCTTCATCTCTGCCACCATGGCCACTTTGTTTATGAGCAGGAACAGCTGTAGCTGAGAAAAGAGGCTGAATACTATCCAAGCGTAACTATTAAAATCCTCCACTGATGACATAATTCTTTGTTGAGCACTCACAGGGTACACAAATATTTTCATGTTTTTTTGTTTTTGTTTTTGTTTTGTGCCCATTCAGGAAGATATACCCACATATCTCTTCTCCTAATTTCTTCGTCACCATTTATTCAATCATGTTGGCTATGGTTTGGATGTGGTTTATCCTTGATAGAACTCATGTTGAAATTTAATTGCCAATATAATCATGTGGGGAGGTGGGGAATTTAAGAGGTTATTAGGTCTTTGAGATAAATTAATTTCTTCTTTCAAGATTGGGTTAGTTCTTGTAGGAGCAGGTTGTTACCAAAAAAAGGTCACCTCTCATTGTTTTGTCCTTTTTGAACTCCTGCTTCTTATTCTACTTCTCCAACATCTTATGACACAGCACAAGGCCCTCACAAGAAGCCATAATTATGAGCCAAAATAATTCTCTTTTAAAATATAAACCACCTG
The DNA here is from genome assembly GCF_007565055.1 of Rhinopithecus roxellana. Taxonomy (NCBI): domain Eukaryota; kingdom Metazoa; phylum Chordata; class Mammalia; order Primates; family Cercopithecidae; genus Rhinopithecus; species Rhinopithecus roxellana. Next base: position 26,599,175 of record NC_044555.1, read on the forward strand.
AAAAACACAAACAACCCCATCAAAATGTGGGCAAAGGATATGAACAGACATTTCTCAAAAGAAGACATGCATACAGCCAATAGGCACATGAAAAAAATGCTCGTCATCACTGGCCATCAGAGAAATGCAAATCAAAACCACAATGAGATACCATCTCACACCAGTTAGAATGGCAATCATTAAAAAGTCAGGAAAAAACAGGTGCTGGAGAGGATGTGGAGAAATAGGAACACTTTTACACTGTTGGTGGGATTGTAAACTAGTTCAACCATTATGGAAAATAGTATGGCGATTCCTCAAGGATGTAGAACTAGAAATACCATATGACCCAGCCATCCCATTACTGGGTATATGCCCAAAGGGTTATAAATCATGGTACTATAAAGACACATGCACACGTATGTTTATTGCGGCACTATTCACAATAGCAAAGACTTGGAATTAACCCAAATGTCCATCAGTGACAGACTGGATTAAGAAAATGTGGCACATTTATACCATGGAATACTATGCAGCTATAAAAAAGGATGAGTTTGTGTCCTTTGTAGGGACATGGGTGCAGCTGGAAACCATCATTCTCAGCAAACTATCACAAGAACAGAAAACCAAACACCGCATGCTCTCACTCATAAGTGGGAATTGAACAATGAGATCACTTGGACTCTGGAAGGGGAACATCAAACACCAGGGCCTATTATGGGGAGGAGAGCGGGGGAGGGATGGCATTGGGAGTTATACCTGATGTAAATGATATGTTGATGGGTGCTAACGAGTTGATGGGTGCAGCACACCAACATGGCACAAGCATACATATGTAACAAATCTGCACATTGTGCACATGTACCCTAGAACTTAAAGTATAATAAAAAATAAAATAAAATAAAATATAAACTACCCATTCTCAAGTATTTTGTTGCAACACAAAACAGGCAGAGACAATATTCCTTCCAAGTCCCTGGTCATCCAGACAACTATTGTCCACAGTCCATTAATTGGTATAGTTTAACATCTGGTCATTTCTCCTTCCAAGGAAAGTCAACAACCAGGTGCACCGCTCAAATTTTTGCCTACTAAAAGAATTTCCGTTCACTATCATTTCTCAGGGATGTGCAAGAAAGGCACTGTTGGGTGGTACTTATAAATTGTACAGAACTAACTGCAAATAAGGCTCAATTTTTTTTTCATCTGTCAAATAGTTGCAGGGGACTCCTTTTGAGGCCATAAGTGCAGGTTGGGAGAGAGAAAGCAGTGTAGCAGGAGTGGGAACCATGAATATTTGGGCCACTTTTTCATGTAACTTATTTATGTGTTCAGGACCTGCTCAGGCTCATTCATGTATATACTACCTCCATTTGATGAAGGAGTGCTGCTTTGAATACCAAAATTTGTGGTTTTCTAAGTGAGATAGTATCAGGTTTATGATGAGCAGCTCAGGTCACATAGCAACTTGCTGACCCATGGTTAAGTTTTAATCTCTACCAGACTCAGTAGCAAGCCAAGAGCATTTACTCAAAAGGAGAGTAGTTATCTACAGATGAAGGTATAGCATTGCTCCAAAATCCTAAAGTCTTAAACTATAATTCATACATATAGATACCTACCTAAGGCTCAAAACAACTTATGTGTGTGCCACTGACACTTCAAGCATCGTTGGATCTGCTGAATCATATGGTCCACGTGGTAGAGCATCTTACACATTAGTCTGGACCTTTTGAATAGCCTGTCTTATTCTGAGCCCCCACTCAAAACTAGCAGCTGTTTAAGTCACTAAGTAAATAGACTAGAGGAACACATCCAAATGAGGAGTACGCTATCTTTTAAATTCAAATAGGTCCACTAGACATTGAGTCTTTTATTAGGTTATAGGAGAGGCCAGATGCAGTATTTTATCCTTCAGCTTAGACAGAATATTTTGACATACCCTACATCACTGGATCCACACAAATTTCATTGAGGTAGAAGGCCCCGAATCTTTTTCTGATTTATTTCCAACACCCTGACACACAAGAATACAAACTATGTTGAATATAATTGCTATTTCTTACTCACTCCAATCAGCATAATGTGATCAATGTAAAGAATCAGTGTGTTATCTTGTGGAAGAGGAAGGTCGTCAAGGTCCTTGAAAACTAAATTAAGAAATAGGACTAAAGAGTTGATATACATTAGAGGTAGGACAGTGAATGTGTATTGCTGATCTTGCTAGCCGAAATCAAGCTGCTTCTGATACACCTGATGACAGGTTAGGATAAAAAGGCATTTTCCAGATAATTAGCTACATACCACGTGACCAGAATGTGTTAATTTTTTCAAGCAATGAAATTGCATTGGTATAGCAGCTGCAATTAGCATCAACATCTGGTTAATCTTACAATAATTCACTATCAATATTCAAGATTTGCCTGTCTTCTGCACAGGCTAAATAGGATATTTGAATAGGAATACTTCCTGCATCTCTCAAGTTTTTGAGAGTGGCACTAATCTCTGTAATATCTTCATGAATGCAGTATTGCTTTTGATTTACTAGTTTTCTAAGTAGAGACAGCTCTAATTGCTTCCACTTCATCCTTCCTATCTTAATAGCCCTCACTCCACAGATCAGGAAACCAATATGAGAATTCCACCAGTTGCTGCATGTATTTATTTCAGTTTTGCTTTCTGGGACTGGAAATATAATCACAAGCTGGGTTAAAAGATACGCTGGTCCCTCTTAGAAGTGGACCTGAGCTAAATACGGACATCCATAAATTTCTGCTCTGACCACTGGACCATCGTGATCTTTTGAATCTCCTGAAATAAATGCCAGTTCAGATATAGTACCCAGTAGTCCTCAGAAGGTGTGTTTATTTTTATTTATTTATTTTTTTAATATAACAGTACCCTGTCAATAGGCCACAGGTCTTTTTAGGTAAGGCAGGAAGAAAGATTAGTAGTATAATTTTTTTCACCATATCCCATGGTTCTTCCTCAAGTAAACTCAGCCTACTCCACTTCACTGGGAAGATTCTAAGTCTGTAAACTAACTTAAGTGTGGAAATTGGTTGAGAGGCAATGACTTTCTGTTTATATCATGTGAGTGTCATCACTTGTCTCTTGAGATCCTACCTCCCAATTACTTCTTTACATTTTAGATTCCCAATTAAGTGACCGCATTTCCCAGTGTAAGGTCTGGCCTGTAGTGATGAGTGATTACAGAGCTCATCTAAAGTGGTGATGCTTCCCTTATAAATATATTTTACCCAGTATTTCTGGAAAGTATGTCTTATGGACCCTCTAAGGATGGGACAGTATTAAATGAAAAATCCACTCCAACATACTAATATCCTTTAGCCTTTGAATACCTTCCTGTACATTAAACCAAAGATTCAGCTTTTCTAATTCTCTCATGCTTAGTGAGCTTGTATTAATAAATTTGGCCTGATCTAACTTTATGTTCCTTTCACCATTATGCCAAATCCTCAGCATGCATTCTCATATATATTTCCCTGATTTCTGTCCATATATATATATATACACACACACACACACACACACATACACACACATATATATATATAATATATAACTCAGGTAGTTCATTTGGAATATAGTGAAACTCCTCTTGAGTCTCACTCACCTTTATGCACCTGCTGAGATTTGAGTTTAGTTAAATCTCCTATTGAGATTTATTGGAATTCTCAAATATGAGTTTCTATTGGAATTCTCATATTGGTTTCCCTTGATTTAGAAGAAAAGAGGTGCCGTGAGAGTCCATCTTGAGGAAAATCAGCATTATATTGTATGGCCACAGCCTGGAAAGGCCGTTACAGTTTCCACAGGTAATCTAAGGATTAACCTTCTCAAACAAGTGTGCAGAGGCTGCTACTGCTAAGGTTGCAGAGGTTGCTTCTTCTAGGGTTTTGTAGGCTGTTTCTGCTCTAATTTTGGAGGATACGTCCACTGGGAGTGAGGACTTCTACTGACAAAGACGATATATCAAAATTCAGGAGTTTAATGTTCCCAGTTTTGTCAGAGTGTTTCCATGCATCCTCATTTCCATTGGTCACATTATTTTCCAATCAATGCCCTCTTTTTAGCAATAGACAGCCACCATGTAATACTGGGGATTCAACTTCTAATTCAGCCGGATACAGGATGAGATTAGTATTTTCAGCAATTTCAACATTGTGGTTACAAAATAAGAGTTTCCTTCATGGTACACGTAGAAGGTCACTTATGTGGTGCTTTAGCTGGGAATTTAAATACCTGAGCTCATTTTTTTATTTCCCCATTTACTCCAGAAACTTTAAAAACAACCATGCAACCTCATTATATTTGTTAGTATTCCAAAAATATTTCAAAGGGCGGTATGAACAGTCACCCAGCTCCTTGCTTCTTATAAGTTTTTGATTAGGAGTATCCAATGAAGATATTTTGAACATCTCTATTTCCACACTATGCCATGCAGTATCAGTACTCTCTTTACTACTGGAAATACAGCCATAGTCTTTTAAAATCTAATTAGACTACAGGGAAATATCCAGAAACTCCAGAACCAATTTTAAAAACTCGCCTTTAAAATTATCTTCCCGTAAAACCACTCTTGGTACCAAAATCTGTATTAGTCCTAGGTCTTCTACGAATCAGAACCAATTTGTGTGTGTGTGTGTGTGTATGTGTCTGTGTATGCATCTGCACATCTGGCACATCTGTGTGTGAATGTGTGTTTGTATGCATGTATGTATAAAGTCATTTATTGTAATAAATTGTTTCATACACTTATGGAGGTAGAGAAGTACCAAGATCTGCATTTGGCAAGTTGGAGAAACAGGAGAGCTGTGGCATAGTTCCAAGTAGACTCTGAAGGTCTGAGAACCAGGAGAGCAAATGGTATAAGTTTCAGTCTGAGTCCAGGTCTGAAGGGAGAAGAAGACTAATGTCCCAGCCTGAAGGCAGGCAAAAAGAGTAAACTTTTATTTTTTCCTCAGCCTTGTGTTCTATTCAGTCCTTCAAATAATTGGGTGAGGACCACTCCTATTGGAGAGAACAATATGCTATGTCAATCTACAAATTCAAATGTTAGTATTATCCATGAACACCTTCATGGACACACCCAGAATAATGTTTAACCAAATATCTGGACACCCCATGGCCCAGCCAAATTGACACATAAAATTAACCACCACAAATATTGCTGCTCCCTCCAGGTAATATTGACATTAAAAGTCAGTGTCAGTTCTCTGTTATATGCCTTTATAAAATCATGCAATTCCTTGTGGTTGCATCATACCTCTGAATTATATTTGCATGGGTGTGTGTAGTAATTTAATTAATGCATTTCTGAATGCCTATACTAGTAATTCCATGAAAGCAGAGTCTACTCCTTCTTACAGTTTTACCTTTAGTTCCCAGTCTGTGTGTGTGTGTGACACAAAGTGAGCTCTGAAAAATAATTGTTTAATAAATTACTGAGTATGTATGTGCTTGTCTTTCAAGACTTTTAATATTGTACTTTATGTAACATGTTTATGGGATGATGTAGGGAAAGTTGTAGACAATAATGTGATAACCAGAGATATGATGTAAAAACTCCCAGAAACTGAACACAAGCATGAAATAAACAGATTCAGTTTCAGAGTCAAGAAGTAAAACTGCATGATTAGTATGAATGGGAGACAACATGAGATGTGGAGGGGAAGTTCTAGGGACAGTTGATATACAGAAACAAATAATCAAGTACTAAAATGCAGATATTAACAGGAAACAGAGGAGCAGATAGCAAAAGGTAGGATATATGACCTAACTCAGTTAAAGCATGAGTTTTGGATAAATATTATGCTTGACTGAATGTTTATTATGATATGAGTAATGCATGTTCATTCACCAAGTTTAGAAAATACAAAAGAGTTCAATAAACATAATAAAAATTATCAAAAAACTTAATACATTGCATTGCCAATGTTAACACTGTGTTTTAAGTTTTTTTTTGATTTTGTAGATATATATGGATATTTAAACCTTATTAATTACATACATATAAGTTTATGTGTATGCATGTGTAAAATAATCTTCTTATGTATATGTCCTTTTAACTTTATAATAAATCATGAAGAAATATATGACACAAATAAAATTATACTATTTTTAAATCTTCTATTATAAAAAATTATGATCTTTTTAAAAATATTATTTTAATGACCAGAAGGGGCTCTATTGTACAGGTGAATCATGATTCATTTAACCACTCCCTTATTATCAAAAATTTGGATTTACTGATGTACTTAGCAGTTTTCTTAATCCTAACTAGTAAAGCCTTAGTACGAATCTATGAATGTCTATGGCAAAGGAAAGCTGCAGATATGATAGAACCTGGAATACTGGGTAAACATAATTTTATTTCTTTGATTTCTCACATATTTCCATCCAAATTTGTCTGTAGATTTTTTTTTTACCAACCAAAAAAATTAATTCATGAAGCTGTGGACTCTTGTTTTTCATTTGTTATTTTGGATCTGGAAATAATTGTTTTTTTTTTTAATATTGTCTATTCTAGTGGCTTTTCTGTCACAATTTTTAACTTCTTCCCTAAACATACTTATTTCTGAGAAAAAGAGACATTTATTTGGTGAGTTTTTCTCCCCTAATTACAAATTAATTTTTTTTTTATTGTAGTGGAAGAATCTGGTCTAAGAAGAGAAAGATGCCTTCTAGCAACACAATTATTCAATAATGAATTGTGGGTCATATACAATATAAAATACAAGTAAAGACATTATAAAGAAGGAATAAAACTGCCATCTCTTTACAGACAGCATTATTAGCTATTTCAAAAACTAAGATATTAAACTAAAATTTAAAGAGTTCATAAGATAGCAGTCAGAACACCAGATACAAACTAAACAAGTTAAAATCATTAGCTTCTCTGTATTCTAACAATAGCAATTAGAAGATATACTGATAATGGAGAAAGATATTTTCTTCACAATAAAAACAAAAATACAAAATATCTTGAAATAAACTCAACAGAAATATAAAACAATATGGATAATCAAGCTTTAAATACTGAAGTTTAAAATATAATGATGAAATAGGGAATATACCATGTTTATCAATAACATAATGTGTTAATTCTCCATGACTTAATGAATAAATCCAATCCCAATCACACTCAACAAGATTTTCATCAACTCTAAAATATGCTTTTAAAATTAATATGAAATATAAAATAATGAAGGAAATCCAGGAAATATTTGAGTTAGAACAACAAAGGACAATATTTATTAACAATACCAATTAAAATAATGCAGTATTGATAAAGAAATAAATCGATTGAAAATAGTAGACTGATGTGGCACATATGCACCATGGAATACTATGCAGCCATAAAAAGAGATGAGTTCATGTCCTTTGCAGGGACATGGATGCAACTGGAAACCATCATTCTCAACAAAGTAACACAAGAAGAGAAAATCAAATACTGCATGTTCTCACTCATAAGTGGGAGTTGAACAATGAGAACCCACAGACACAGGGAGGGGAAAATCAGAGACCAGGGCCTGTTAGGGGCTGGGGTTTTGGGGAGGGAGAGCATTAGAAGAAATGCCTAATGTAAATGAAAAGTTGATGGGTGTAACAAACCAACATGGCACATGTATCCCTGCACTGTAACTAACCTGCACATTGTGCACATGTACCCCAGAACTTAAAGTAGAATAATTAAAAAAAGAAAATAAAGGACCATAAAAAATTCAGAAAACTGAGAGAGGAAGCATCAGAGCTAGTGAACACTAAACCTACCCGCTGATCATCTAAGAAACCACACCAGAATCTATCAAGGCAGCAGGGGAACACAGAGAGAGAGGAACGAAGCTGGGCATTAGCCTATTGGGTTCAACTCAGAGCCAGGAGAATCTTCCAACAGGAGTGATTGAGTGAGAGCCCCCAGAGGAAAGTACACTCTCCGCAGGATCTGCAAAAGATTAGGAATGAAAGAATCCCCTGCAACCCCATGCAACCCCACTCACCCTGCCACTGACAGTCAGGAAGGCAATGCTTGGCAAAGCTTCTGACCCATCGCTCCTGCCTCTGTGAGAACTCAGCTGGAGGGCAAAGCTTTCTGTTGTCCTGGGAAACACTGGGATGACAGAGCAGACAACCCCATCCAACCTGGCGACTAATAGTCAGGCAAGCAACACCTGCTAAAGCTTCTGGCCCAGAATTCTTGCTCACGTGGGGACTCAGCTGGAGGGCACAGCATCCTTTTGTCCAGGAAACATCTGGATGGCAGAGCACATGACTATGCCCCTACACACACTGATAGCCAGGTGGGCAGTGTCTGCTAAAGCTACTGGCCCAGCGGCCATGCTTCTGTGTGAATTCAGGTAGAGGGTACAGCTTCCTCTTGACCCAGGAAACACCCAAACAGCAGAGCGCACAACCCTTCTTACCCCCAATACTGATAGCTAGGGAGCCACTTCTGCTAGAGGTTCTGTCCCAGCGGTCCTATTTCTGCCTGAATTGGCTGAGGGGTGAAGCCTCCAGTTGCCCTGAAAACACCTGAATAGAAGTTAAGTGACTCCACTGACCCCTAACTCCTGTACTCAGACAGGCCACACCTGCTAAAGATTCCAACCTTGTGGTCCAGCTCCTGCCTGAATTCTGCAGGCAGGTGCAATCTAGTGTTTCCCCAGGAAGAACATGGGCAGCAGATTAGGTCTGAGCTGGCAAGTATACAGCTTGCCTGCCAACTGTGGCCCCTTCCTGAAGGAGCCCTGTGGACCAGAACACCCAACAAAAGAAACATAGGCATGGAGAAGGTTCAGAAGGGGCTCTTCCAAGACACAGGAGTGGACTAGAAATCAAAGCCAGTCAACTGAACCCACCTTATACCATAATCAAACCCCCTTCAAAAAAGAAAAAGAAATCAATCTGTAAAACAACTACTTCAAAGATTGAAGGAGCTCTGGGCCACACAAATGAGAGAAGAACAGTATAAGAACTCTGGCAACTCAAAAAGCCAGAGTGCCTTATTGCATCCAAAGAACTACACTAGTTCCCTAGTGAGGTTTATTAACTGGGCTAAAATGGCCTAAATGACAGAAATATAATTCACAATATGGATAGAAATAAAGATCACCGAGGTTCAGGAGACTATTGAAACCCAAACCAAGGAAGCTAAGAATCACAATAAAATGATACAGGAACTGATACGATGAAATAGCCATTATAAGAAAGAACCAAACTGATCTGATAGAGCTGGAAAGCACACTACAGGAATTTCATAATTCACTTGTAAATATTAAAAGCAGATAAGACCAAGGTGAGAACAAAACATCAGAGTTCAAAGGTTGGTTTCTGAAATATCCATCTCAGTCAGACAAAAATAAATCAAAACTTTAAAGAAAAAAAAAAAACTGGAGAAATAAAGGATTATGTAGAGACCAAACCTATAACTCATTGGCATCCCTGAGATGGAAAGAAAGCAAGCAACATGGAAAACATCTTTTAGCATATCATCCATGGAAACTTTTCCAACCTTGCTACTGAGGCCAACACTCAAATCCAGGAAAAGCAGAGAACCCATGTGAAATATTACACAAGAAGACCTCCCCCAAGAAGCGTAATTATCAGATTCTCAAAGGTCAAAATGAAAGAAAAAACTATTAAAGCCAGCTAGAAAGATGAGCCAGGTAACTTACAAAGGAAACCACATCAGGCCAACAGTAGACATTTCAGTAGAAACTCTAAAAGCCAGAAGACATTGGGGGCCTGTATTCAATGTGAAAGAAAATAAAATCCAAGGAAGAATTTCATATCCAACCAAACTAAGCTTCATAACTGAAGGAGAAATAGGTTTTCATTAAATTCTGAGAAAATATATTACCACCAGACCTACCTTACCAGAGGTCCTGAAAGAAGCAGTAAATATGGAAAAGAAAGGCCATTATCAGCCACTACAAAAACACACACTTAAGTACACAAACCAGTAACAATATAAAGCAACACCCAAGCAAATCTGTCTAATAACCAGTCAACAACATGATGACAGGAACAAATTCACAGATATCAATACTAACCTTGAAAGTAAAGAGGTTAAATGCCCCAATTAAAAAGGACATAGTAATAATCTCGGTAAAGAAACAAGATCTAATTGTATGTTGTCTTAAAGAAACCCATCTCACCTGCAGTAATATTCATACACTCGAAATAAAGGGATGGGGAAAAATCAACCAAGCAAATGGAAAACAAAGAAAAGCAGGGTTGCAATCCTAATTGCAAACAAAATGGACCTTAAACCAACCAACATCAAAAAAGGCAAAGAAAGGCATTATATAATGGTAAAAGCTTTAATTCAGCAAGAAGACCTAAATATTCCAAATATATATGCACCCAACACAGGAGCACCTTTTTCAATAAAGCAAGTTCTTAGAGACATGCAAGGAGACTGAGATATCCACACAATAATAGAGAGAGACTTTAACTCCCCAACAACAGTATTACACAGATCATCAAGGCAGAAAATTAACAAAGAAAAAAACCTGAACACAACACTTGACCAAATGGACATAATAGACAAAACTCTCCACTCAAAACCAACAGAATATACATTCTTTTCATCACTACATGGCACATACTCCAAAATCAACCAAATATTCAGTCATAAAGCAATACTCAGCAAATTTAAAAGGACCAAAATCATACCAACCACCCTGTCAGGCCACAACACAATAAAAACTGAAATCAATTCTAGAAAATTACTCAAAATTATACAATTATATGGAAATTAAACTCCTCCTGAATGACTTTTGGGTAAACAATGAAATTAACACAGAAATCAAGAAGAAGTTATTTGAAATTAATAAGAGCAAAGATACAACATACCAGAATCTTTGGGACACAGCTAAGGCAATGTTAAGAGGGAAATTTATAGCACTAAACATCCACATCATAAAATTAGAAAGATCTTCAATTAAAAATCTAACATCACCTCTATAACTAGAGAAACAAGAGCAAATCAACCTCAAAGCTAGCAGAATGCAATAAATAACTAAAATCAGATCCAAAGTGAAATAAATTGAGACGTGAAAAACAGTTTGAACGATCAACAAATTTAGGAGATGGTTCTTTGAAAAAATTCATAAGATAGATACAGCACTAACTAGATTTATAAAGAAAACAAGGGAAGCTCCAAATAAGCCGAATTCAAAATAACAAAGGGGATGTTATCAGTGACCACACAGAAATAAAAAGCAAAACCATAAGAGATTACCATAAACACCTCTAAACATACAAACTAAAATATCCGGAAGAAATAGATGAATTCCTGGACACATACACCATCCCAAGACTGAAACAAAAAAGAATTGAAACTCTGAACAGACCAATGCCAAGTTCTGAAATTTACTCAGTAGTAACTAACCTATCAATCAAAAAAAAATCCAGAACCAGATAGATTCATAGCTGAATTATACCAGATGTACAAATAACAGCTGTTACTATCCCTACTGAAGCTATTCCCAAATAATGAGGAGTAGGAGCCTCTTCCCAACTCATTCGATGAGTCCAGCATCATCCTGATACCAAAACAAGACAGAGAAGCACCAAAAGCAGCAAAAACAGCAAAACACACAAAAATGCCACATCAGACTAATGTCTTTGATGAACATAGATGAAAAAATTCTGAACAAAATAATAGCCAACCAAATCAAACAGCACATCAAAAGGCTAATACACCATGGAATACTATGCAGCCTTTAAAAAGAACAAGATCATGTCCTTTGCAGCATCTTACATAGGGATGGATGCCATTATCAGAAGCAAATTAACACAGGATCAGAAAACCAAATATTGCATAGTCTCAGTTATAAGTGAAAACTAAACAATGAGAAGATATGAATACTAGGAGGGGAACAACAAAAACTCGGGTACACTTGAGGATGAAGGGTGAAAGTAGGGACAGGATCAGAAAAAATACCTATTGGGTGCTATACTTATTACCCAGGTGACAAAATTATATGTATTGCAAACCCCTGTGATCTGCAGTTTACCTACATAATAAAGCTGGACATGTACCCCTGAACCTAAAAGTTAAAAACATAATCATTAAGAAACAAGAAGACATATGTATGTCATTTCTGCATACATTTAAGACAACATTTCAAACTAGTAAGAAAAATAAAAGACTTTATTAATGATTTGGGGAAATCAATCACCCAAAATTTAAAAAAAAATAGCATGAACTCGTTTCAAGTGGATATTATAATTTGTTTTTTTTTTAGCGTAAGTTTTCATTTTATTTTATTTTATTTTATTTTATTTTATTTTATTTTATTTTATTTTTATTTCATTATTATTACATTTTAAGTTCTAGGGTACATGTGCATAACGTGCAGGTTTGTTACATATGTGTACTTGTGCCATGTTGGTGTGCTGCACCCATCAACTCGTCAGCACCCATCAACACCTCAGCACCCATCAACTCATCATTTTCATCAGGTAAAACTCCCAGTGCAATCCCTCCCCCCCCATGATAGGCCCCAGTGTGTGATGTTCCCCTTCCTGAGTCCAAGTGATCTCATTGTTCAGTACACACCTATGAGTGAGAACATGTGGTGTTTGGTTTTCTGTTCTTGCGATAGTGTGCTGAGAATGATGGTTTCCAGCTGCATCCGTGTCGCCACAAAGGACACAAACTCATCCTTTTTTATGGCTGCATAGTAGTATTCCATGGTGTATATGTGCCACATTTTCTTAATCCAGTCTGTCACTGATGGACATTTGGGTTGATTCCAAGTCTTTGCTATTGGGAATAGTGCCACAATAAACATATATGTGCATGTGTCTTTATAGCAGCATGATTTATGATCCTTTGGGTATATACCCAGTAATGGGATGGCTGGGTCATATGGTACTTCTAGTTCTAGATCCTTGAGGAATCGCCATACTGTTTTCCATAATGGTTGAACTAGTTTACAATCCCACCAACAGTGTAAAAGTGTTCCTATTTCTCCACATCCTCTCCAGCACCTGTTTTTTCCTGACTTTTTAATGATTGCCTTTCTAACTGGTGTGAGATGGTATCTCATTGTGGTTTTGATTTGCATTTCTCTGATGGCCAGTGGTGATGAGCACTTTTTCATATGTTTGTTGGCTGTATGAATGTCTTCTTTTCAGAAATGTCTGTTCATATCCATTGCCCACTTTTCGATGGCATTGTTTGTTTTTTTCTTGTAAATTTGTTTGAGTTCTTTGTAGGTTCTGGATATTAGTCCTTTATCTGATGAGTAGATTGCAAAAATTTTCGCCCATTCTGTAGGTTGCCTGTTCACTCTGATGGTAGTTTCCTTTGCTGTGCAGAGGCTCTTTAGTTTAATTAGATCCCATTTGTCAATTTTGGCTTTTGTTGCCCTTGCTTTTAGTGTTTTAGACATGAAGTCCTTGCTCATGCCTATGCCCTGAATGGTATTACCTAGGTTTTCTTCTAGGGCTTTTATGGTATTAGGTCGAACATTTAAGTCTCTAATCCATCTTGAATTAATTATCGTATAAGGAGTAAGGAAAGGACCCAGTTTTAGCTATCTACTTATGACTAGCCAATTTGCCCAGCACCATTTATTAAATAGGGAATTCTTTCCCCATTTCTTGTTTTTCTCAGGTTTGTCAAAGATCAGATGGCTGTAGATGTGTGGTATTATTTCTAAGGACTCTGTTCTGTTCCATTGGTCTATATCTCTGCTTTAGTACCAGTACCATGCTGTTTTGGTTACTGTAGCCTTGTAGAATAGTTTGCAGTCAGGTAGCGTGATACCTCCAGCTTTGTTCTTTTGACTTAGGATTGTCTTGGCAATGCGGGCTCTTTTTTGGTTCCATATGAACTTTAAAGCAGTTTTTTCCAATTCTGTGAAGAAACTCATTGGTAGCTTGATGGGGATGGCATTGAAGCTATAAATCACCTTGGGCAGTATGGCCATTTTCACGATATTGATTCTTCCTATTCAAGAGCATGGTATGTTCTTCCATTCGTTTGGTCCTCTTTTATTTCCCTGAGCAGTGGTTTGTAGTTCTCCTTGAAGAGGTCCTTTACATTCCTTGTAAGTTGGATTCCTAGGTATTTTATTCTCTTTGAAGCAACTGAGAATGGAAGTTCATTCATGATTTGGCTCTATGGTTGACTGTTACTGGTGTATAAGAATGCTTGTGATACAGCTTTCTACTTATGGCTAGCCAATTTTCCCAGCACCATTTATTAAATGGCGAATCCTTTCCCCATTTCTTGTTTCTCTCAGGTTTGTCAAAGATCAGATGGCTGTAGATGCGTGGTATTATTTCTGAGGACTCTGTTCTGTTCCATTGGTCTGTATCTCTGTTTTGGTACCAGTACCATGCTGTTTTGGTGACTGTAGCCTTGTAGTATAGTTTGAAGTCAGGTAGCGTGACGCCTCCAGCTTTGTCCTTTTGACTTAGGATTGTCTTGGCAATGCGGGCTCTTTTTTGGTACCATATGAACTTTAAAGCAGATTTCTCCAATTCTGTGAAGAAACTCATTGGTAACTTGATGGGGATGGCATTGAATCTATAAATAACCTTGGGCAGTGTGGCCATTTTCACGATATTGATTCTTCCTATCCATGAGCATGGTATGTTCTTCCATTTGTTTGTGTCCTCTTTGATTTCACTGAGCAGTGGTTTGTAATTCTCCTTGAAGAGGTCCTTGACATCCCTTGTAAGTTGGATTCCTAGGTATTTTATTCTCTTTGAAGCAATTGTGAATGGAAGTTCATTCCTGAATTGGCTCTCTGCTTGTCTGTTACTGGTGTATAAGAATGCTTGTGATTTTTGCACATTAATTTTGTATCCTGAGACTTTGCTGAAGGATCCTTTCCTTACTCCTTATACGAAGATTAATTCAACATGGATTAGAGACTTAAATGTTAGACCTAATACCATACAAACCCTAGAAGAAAATCTGGGTAGTACCATTCAGGACATAGGCATGGGCAAGGACTTCATGTCTATAACACCAAAAGCAACAGCAGCAAAAGCAAAAATTGACAAATGGGATCTAATTAAACTAAAGAGCTTCTGCACAGCAAAAGAAACTACCATCAGAGTGAACAGGCAACCTACAGAATGGGAGAAAATTTTTGCAACCTACTCATCTGACAAAGGGCTAATATCCAGAATCTACAAAGAACTCAAACAAATATACAAGAAAAAAACAAACAACCCCATCAAAAAGTGGGCAAAGGATATGTACAGACATTTCTCAAAAGAAGACATTCATACAGCCAACAGACACATGAAAAAATGTTCATCATCACTCGCCATCAGAGAAATGCAAATCAAAACCACAATGAGATACCATCTCACACCAGTTAGAATGGCAATCATTAAAAAATCAGGAAACAACAGTTGTTGGAGAGGATGTGGAGAAATAGGAACACTTTTACACTGTTGGTGGGATTGTAAACTAGTTCAACCATTATGGAAAACAGTATGACAATTCCTCAAGGATCTAGAACTAGATGTACCATACGACCCAGCCATCCCACTACTGGGTATATACCCAAAGGATTATAAATTATTCTACTACAAAGACACATGCACACCTATGTTTATTGCAGCACTATTCACAATACCAAAGACTTGGAATCAACCCAAATGTCCATCTGTGACAGACTGGATTAAGAAAATGTGGCACATATACACCATGGAATACTATGCAGCCATAAAAAAGGATGAGTTTGCGTCCTTTGTAGCGACATGGATGCAGCTGGAAACCATCATTCTTAGCAAACTATCACAAGAAGAGAAAACCAAACACCGCATGTTCTCACTCATAGGTGGGAACTGAACAATGAGATCACTTGGACTCGGGAAGGGGAACATCACACACTGGGGCCTATCATGGGGAGGGGGGCGGGGGTAGGGATTGCATTGGGGAGTTATACATGATATAAATGATGAGTTGATGGGTGCTGACGAGTTGATGGGTGCAGCACACCAACATGGCACAAATATACATATGTAACAAACCTGCACGTTATGCACATTTACCCTAGAACTTAAAGCATAATAAAAAAATGAAAAAATAAAATAAAATAAAATAAAATCATTCATAACCCTAAAAAAAAAAAAAAAAGAATGCTTGTGATTTTTGCACATTAATTTTGTATCCTGAGACTTTGCTGAAGTTGCTTATCAGCTTAAGCTGATTTTGGGCTGAGACGATGGGGTTTTCTAAATATACAATCATGTCATCTGCAAACAGGGACAATTTGATTTCTTCTTTTCCTAATTGAATACTCTTTAATTTTTTTCTTGCCTGATTGCCCTAGCCAGAACTTGCAACACTATGTTGAATAGGAGTAGTGAGAGAGGGTATCCGTCTCTTCTCACAAGCATTCTTATATACCAGTAACAGTCAAACAGAGAGCCAAATCATATATGAACTTCCATTCACAATTGCTTCAAAGAGAATAAAATACCTAGGAATCCAACTTAAAAGGGATGTAAAAGACCTCTTCAAAGAGAACTCCAAACCACTGCTCAGTTTTCAAAGGGAATTTTTCCAGTTTTTGCCCATTCAGAATGATATTGGCTGTGGGTTTGTCATAAATAGCTCTTATTATTTTGAGGTACGTTCCATCAATACCGAATTTATTAAGCGTTTTTAGCATGAAGGGCTGTCAAGTTTTGCCAAAGGCCTTTTCTGCATCTATTGAGATAATCATGTGTTTTTTGTCTTTGGTTCTGTTTATATGCTGGATTACGTTTATTGATTTGTGTATGTTGAGCCAGCCTTTCATCCCAGGAATGAAGCTCACTTGTTCATGGTGGATAAGCTTTTTGATGTGCGGCTGGATCTGGTGTGCCAGTATTTTATTGAGGATTTTTGCATCCGTATTCATCAGGGATATTGGTCTAAAATTCTCTTTTTTTGTTGTGTCTCTGCCAGGCTTTGATATCAGGATGATGTTGGCCCCATAAAATGAGTTAGGGAGGATTGCGTCTTTTTCTATTGATTGGAATAGTTTCAGAAGGAATGGTACCAGCTCTTCCTTGTACCTCTGGTAGAATTCAGCTGTGAATCCATCTGGTCCTGGACTTTTTTTGGTTGGTAGGCTATTAATTGTCGCCTCAATTTCAGAGCCTGCTATTGGTCTATTCAGGGATTCAGCTTCTTCCTGGTTTAGTCTTGGGAGAGTTTAAGTGTCCAGGAAATTATCCTTTTCTTCTAGATTTTTTAGTTTATTTGCATAGAGGTGTTTATAGTATTCTCTGGTTGTAGTTTGTATTTGTGTGGGGTCGGTGGTGTTATCCCCTTTATCATTTTTTATTGCGTCTATTTGATTCTTCTCTCTTTTCTTCTTTATTAGTCTTGCTATTGGTCTATCAATTTTGCTGATCTTTTCAAAAAACCAACTCCTGGATTCATTGATTTTTTGGAGGGTTTTTTGTGTCTCTATCTCCTTCAGTTCTGCTCTGATCTTAGTTATTTCTTGACTTCTGCTAGCTTTTGAATGTATTTGCTCTTGCTTCTCTACTTCTTTTAATTGTGATGTTAGAGTGTCCATTTTAGATCTTTCCAGTTTTCTCTTGTGGACATTTAGTGCTATAAATTTCCCTCTACACACTGCTTTAAATGTGTCCCAGAGATTCTGGTATGTTGTGTCTTTGTTCTCATTGGTTTCAAAGAACATCTTTCTTTCTGCCTTCATTTCGTTATGTACCCAGTATTCCTTCAGGAGCAGGTTATTCAGTTTCCATGTAGTTGAGCGGTTTTGATTGAGTTTCTTAGTCCTGAGTTCTAGTTTGATTGCACTGTGGCCTGAGAGACAGTTTATTATAATTTCTGTTCTTGTATATTTGCTGAGGAGTGCTTTACTTCCTATTATGTGGCCAATTTTGGAATAAGTGTGATGTGGTGCTGAGAAGAATGTATATTCTGTTGATTTGGGGTGGAGAGTTCTGTAGATGTCTATTAGGTCTGCTTGCTGCAGAGATGAGTTCAATTCCTGGATATCCTTGGTGACTTTCTGTCTCATTGATCTGTCTAATGTTGACAGTGGGCTGTTGAAGTCTCCCAGTATTATTGTATGGGAGTCTAAGTCTCTTTGTAAGTCTCTAAGGACTTGCTTTATGAATCTCGGTGCTCCTGTATTGCGTGCATATATATTTAGGATAGTTAGCTCTTCCTGTTGAATTGATCCCTTTACCATTATATAATGGCCTTCTTTGTCTCTTTTGATCTTTGATGGTTTAAAGTCTGTTTTGTCAGAGACTAGGATTGCAACCGCTGCTTTTTTTTGATCTCCATTTGCGTGGTAGATCTTCCTCCATCCCTTTAATTTGAGCCTATGTATTTCTCTGCATGTGAGATGGGTCTCATGAATACAGCAGACTGATGGGTCTTGACTCTTTATCCAGTTTGCCAGTCTGTGTCATTTAATTGGAGCATTTAGTCCGTTAACATTTAAGGTTAATATTGTTATGTGTGAACTTGATCCTGCCATTATGATATTAACTGGTTATTTTGCTCATTTGATGATGCAGTTTCTTCCTAGCCTCGATGGTCTTTACATTTTGGCTTTTTTTTTTTTTTTTTTTTTTTTTTTTTTTTTTTTTTTTTTGAGGCGGAGTCTCGCTCTGTCACCCAGGCTGGAGTGCAGTGGCCGGATCTCAGCTCACTGCAAGCTCCGCCTCCCGGGTTCACGCCATTCTCCTGCCTCAGCCTCCCGAGTAGCTGGGACTACAGGCGCCCGCCACCTCACCCGGCTAATTATTTTGTATTTTTTAGTAGAGACGGGGTTTCACCGTGTTAGCCAGGATGGTCTCGATCTCCTGACCTCGTGATCCGCCCGTCTCGGCCTCCCAAAGTGCTGGGATTACAGGCTTGAGCCACCGCGCCCAGCCTACATTTTGGCATGTTTTTGCAATGGCTCGTACCAGTTGTTCCTTTCCATGTTTAGTGCTTCCTTCAGGGTCTCTTGTAAGGCAGGCCTGGTGGTGAGAAAATCTCTGAGCATTTGCTTATCTGTAAAGGATTTTATTTCTCCTTCACTTATGAAACTTAGTTTGGCTGGATATGAAATTCTGGTTTGAAAATTCTTTTCTTTAAGAATGTTGAATATTGACCCCCACTCTCTTCTGGCTTGTAGAGTTTCTGCTGAGAGATCTGCTGTTAGTCTGATGGGCTTCCCTTTGTGGGGAACTCAACCTTTATCTCTGGCTGACCTTAAGATTTTTTCCTTCATTTCAACTTTGATGAATCTGGCAATTATGTGTCTTGGAGTTGCTCTTCTCGAGGAGTATCTTTGTGACGTTCTCTGTATTTCCTGAATTTGAATGTTGGCCTGCCCTACTAGGTTGGGGAAGTTCTCCTGGATGATATCCTGAAGAGTGTTTTCCAACTTGGTTCCATTTTCCCCCTCACTTTCAGGCACCCTAATCAGACGTAGATTTGGTCTTTTTACATAATCCCGTACTTCTTGCAGGCTTTGTTCATTTCTTTTTCTTCTTTTTTCTTTAGATGTCTCTTCTCACTTCATTTCATTCATTTGATCTTCAATCGCTGATTCTCTTTCTTCCCATTGATCGAGTCAGTTACTGAAGCTTGTGCATTTGTCATGTATTTCTCAAATCATGGTTTTCATCTCTGTCAGTTCGTTTATGGCCTTCTCTGCATTAGTTATTCTAGTTATCAATTCTTCCACTCTTTTTTCAAGTTTTTTAGTTTCTTTGTGCTGGGTATGTAATTCCTCGTTTTGCTCTGAGAAGTTTGATGGACTGAAGCCTTCTTCTCTCATCTCCTCAAAGTCATTCTCCATCCAGCTTTGATCCGTTGCTGGCGATGAGCTGCGTTCCTTGGAAGAGGGAGATGCACTCTTATTTTTTGAATTTCCAGCTTTTCTGCCCTGCTTTTTCCCCATCTTTGTGGTTTTATCTGCTTCTGGTCTTTGATGATGGTGACATACTGATGGAGTTTTGGTGTGGGTGTCCTTCCTGTTTGTTAGTTTTCCTTCTAATAGTCAGGACCTTCAGCTGTAGGTGTGTTGGAGATTGCTTGAGGTCCACTCGAGACCCTGTTTGCCTGGGTGTCAGCAGCAGAGGCTGCGGAAGATAGAATGCTGCTGAACAGCTAGTGTACCTGTCTGATTCTTGCTTTGGAAGCTTCCTCTCAGGGGTCTGCTCCACCGTGTGAGGTGTGGGATGTCAGTCTGCCCCTAGTGGAGGATGTCTCCCAGTTAGGCTACTCAGGGGTCAGGGACCCACTTGAGCAGGCAGTCTGTCCATTCTCAGATCTCAACCTCCATGTTGGGAGATCCACTGCTCTCTTCAAAGCTGTCAGACAGAGTCGTTTGTGTCTGCAGCGGTTTCTGCTGCTTTTGTTGTTGTTGTTGTTGTTGTTGTTTATCTGTGCCCTGTCCCCAGAGGTGGAGTCTACAGAGACAGGCAGGCCTCTTTGAGCTGCTGTGAGCTCCACCCAGTTCGAGCTTTCCAGCGGCTTTGTTTACCTACTTAAGCCTCAGCAATGGTGGGTGCCCCTCCCCTAGCCTCGCTGCTGTCCTGCAGTTAGATCACAGACTGTTGTGTTAGCAATGAAGGAGGCTCCATGGGCATGGGACCCTCCTGGCCAGGTGTGGGATATAATCTCCTGGTGTGCCCATTTGCTAAGACCCTTGGTACAGCACAGTATTTGGGTGGGAGTTACCTGATTTTCCAGGTGTTGTGTGTCTCAGTTCCCCTGGCTAGGGAAAGGGATTCCCTTCCCCTTTGCGCTTCCCAGGTGAGGTGATGCCTTGCCCTGCTTCAGCTCTCGCTGGTCAGGCTGCAGCAGCTGACCAGCACCGATTGTCCGGCACTCCTTAGGGAGATGTACCCAGTACCTCATTTGAAAATGCAGAAATCACCTGTCTTCTGTGTCAGTCGTCCTGGGAGCTGGAGACTGGAGCTGTTCCTATTCGGCCATCTTGCTCCACCCCCCCCGGCTATTATTTGAATTAAATAAAATTTTGGAACAGATTTTGATCTATGAAATTTACAGACACAAAAATATCATAAAGGCTGAGCTAAGCAATTTGTAAAATCCAGACTTCATAAAACAGTTGACAGATTTAAATTATAAGATAGAACTTTTTGTCATGAAAGACAGTACAATATAATAAGTAATTTTAACATAAAATATTAATTAGAATTATAATTACAGGAGAGCAAGTAAAATAAGAGATAAGATCCAAATAAGCTCAATAAGAAATGAGACTGGAGATGTTGAAACTGATACCACAGAAATACAAAAGATCACCCGAGCCTAATATGGACACCTTTACATTTGCAAACTAGAAAATCTAGAGGATATGGATAAATTCTTGAAAATATTCAACACTTCTAGGTTAAATAAGAATTAGAAATCCTGAACAGACCAACAAACAGCAAGATTGAATCAGTAATAAAAATAAATTGCCACCATGAAAAGGTCCAGTATGAGACGGATTGACAGCTGAATTATATTAGATATAAAAGAGATCAAAAAAAAAACAAAAACAAAAACAAAAACTTACGAAACACTACTGAAAGAAATCTTAGACAACATAAACAAATGAAAACACATCCCATGCTCATGGATGGGTGAAATCACTGTTGCGAAATTGACCATACTGCTTAAAACAATCTACAGATTGAATGCAATTCCTATCAAAATATCATCATCATTATTCACACAACTAGGGAAAATTTCTAAACTTCATATGCAACAAAAAGAGCCCACAGAACAAAAGCAATCTGAAACAAAAAGAACAAATCTGGAGGCATCACATTACCAAACTTCAAGGTATACTACAAGGGTGTAGTTACCAAAACGGCATGGTACTGGTACAAATAGATTCATGTAGACTAATGGAACAGAATCCAGAATCCAGAAATAAAGCCAAATACTTACAGCCAACTGTTATTTGACAGAGTATACAAAAACATGAAGTGGGGAAAGGATACCCTAACCAACAAATGGTTCTGGGAAAACTGGTAAGCTACATGCAGAAAAAGGAAATTGGATTCTCATCTCTTATCTTATACAAAAATCAACTTAAGATAAATTGAAGTATTAAATCTCAGACCTAAAACCATATAGATTCTAGAAGATAACATAAGGAAAACTTTTCTAGACACTGGCTTAGGGGGAGAATTTATGACTAAGAACTCAAAAACCAATTCATCAAAAACAAAAATAAATAAATTGGACCTAAATAAACTAAAAAAAACTTCTGCACGGAAAAAGAAATAAGCAGTAAACGGACAACCCACAGAGTGAGAGAAAATATTTGCAAACTATGCATTTGAAGAATAACTAATATCAAGAATCTACAAGGAGTTCAAACAAATAATCAAGAAAAAAGCAAATCCCATCAAAACATGGGCAAATAACATGAATAGACAATTCTCAGAGGACCATATACAAACAACCGACAAACATATAAAAAATGCTCACTGATTCCACAGACATACAAACTACCATCAGAGAATACTATAAACCCCCCTACGTAAAGAAACTAGAAAATCTAGAAGAAATGAATAAATTCCTGGATACATACACCCTCCCAAGACTAAACCAGGAAGAAGTCTAATCTCTGAATACACCAATAACAAGTTCAGAAATTGAGGCAGCAGTTAATAGTGTACTAACCAAAAAAGCCCAGGACCAGACAGATTCACAAATGAATCCTACCAGTAGTACAAAGAGGAGCTGGTACCATTCCTTCTGAAAATATGTCAAACAATAGAAAAAGAGGGACTCTTCCCTAACTCATTTTATGAAGTCAGCATCATCCTGATACCAAAATTTGGCAGAGACACAACAAAAAAAGAATATTTCAGGTCAATATTCCTGATGAAAATCAATGTGACAATCCTGAATAAAATTTTAGCAAATCAAATCCAGCAACACATAAAAAACTTATCCACCACGATCACGTCTACTTCCTCCCTGAGATGCAAGACTTGTTCAACATATATAAATCAATAAACGTAATCCATCACAGAGACAGAAGCAATGACAAAAACCACTTGATTATCTCACTAGATGCAGAAAAGGACTTTGATAAAATTCAACACCTCCTCAGGCTAAAAACTCCCAATAAACTAAGTATTGATGGAATGTATCTTACAATAATAAGAGCTATTTATGACAAACCCACAGCCAATGTCATACTGAATGGGCAAAATCTGGAAGCGTTCCCTTCGAAAACCAGCACAAGACAAGGATGCCCTCTCTCACCACTTCTATTCAACATAGAATTGGAAGTTCTGGCCAGTGCAATCAGGTAAGAGAAAAAAAATAAAGGGCATTCAAATAGGAAAAGAGGAAGTCAAATTGTCTCTGTTTGTGGACTACATGATTATATATTTAGAAAACGCCATTGTCTCAGCCTAAAACGTCCGTAAATTGATAAGCAACTTCATCAATGTCTCAGGATACAAAACGAATGTGCAAAAATCACAAACATTCCTATATACCAATAATAGACAAGCAGAGAGCCAAATCATGAGTGAACTTCCATTCACGATTTCTACTAAGAGAATAAAATACCTAGGAATACAATTTACAAGGGATGTGAAGGACCTCTTCAAGGAAAACTACAAACCACTGTTCAAGGAAATAAGAGAAGCCACAAACAAATGGTAAAATATTCCATGTTCATGGATAGAAAGAATCAATATCATGAAAATGGCCATACTGCCCGAAGTAATGTATAGATTCAATGCTATCCTCATCAAGCTACCACTGACACTCTTCACAGAATTACAAAAAAACTACTTTAAATTTCATATGCAGCCAAAAAAAAGCCCATGTAGCCAAGACAATCCTAAACAAAAAGAACAAAACTGGAGGCATCATGCTACCTGACTTTAAATTATACAAGGCTACAGTAACCAAAACAGCACGTACTGGTACCAAAACAAATATATAGACCAATGGAGCAGAACAGAGGCCTCAGAAATAACGCCATGCATCTACAACCATCTAATCTTTGACAAACCTGACAAAAACAAGCAATGGGAAAGGGATTCCCTATTTAATAAATGGTGTTAGGAAAACTGGCCAGCCATATGCAGAAAACTGAAACTGGACACCTTCCTTACAGCTAATAGACAAAAATTAACTCAAGATGGATTAAAGACTTAAACATAACATGTAAAACCCTAAAAACCCTAGAAGAAAACCTAAGCAATACCATTCAGGACATAAGCATGGGCAAAGACTTCAGGACTAAAACACCACAAGAAATGGCAACAAAAGCAAAATTGACAAATGGAATCTAATTAAACCAAAGAGCTTCTACACAGCAAAAGAGACTATCATCAGAGTGAGCAGACAACCTACTGAATAGGAGAAAATTTTTGCAATCTATCCATCTGACAAAGGGCTAATATCCAGAATCAACACATCTCATTTTTCTATGTTATTCTACACTAATCTACTGCTGTTGTTGTACATTCTTCTGTTTTTTTATGTGACTCCATGGCTGAGAAAGTTTATTATATTTATGGAAAGTTGAGAAGAAGAAAAAATAAGAAGTAGTAGGAGGAGAAAGATGGAAAGAAGGAGGATATGTAGGAAGAAGAAGGGCAGTAGGAGGAAGAAGAAGGAAAGGAAGAAAAAGAAAGGGAGCAAGAGGAAGTGGAGAAGGAGGAGAAAGTAAATATGAGAACAGCAGTGTAAAAACTAACAATTGTTATTTTTTTTTTCTCATTTTGACAAATGTACTATCGTAATGTAAGATATTAACATTCGGCCAATTTTGGTGTCTTTAGATGTGAGTCACTGTGAAAAAAGCAGCATTGCATTAGTGGTATATTTGCCAAATTTTCATATCCTGAGCCTAGTCATGAAAAACACCGAACAATATGAGCCTTCCTTCCCACAGAATAAAATGCTACTATTCCTTAAAATTGGCACAGTCATGAAATAGAGGGTAAGACAGAAAAACTGTTCCAAATTAAAGGGCAGTAAAAAGATGTGATAATTGAGTACAACATTTAATCCTGGATTAGATCCTTGACCAAAAATATAAAATAGGAATTATTGAGACCATTAGCAAAATTTGAATGGAATCTGTAAAATGAATGGCAATGTTTACTAATTGGGAGGTTGCAATGGTGGTTTGGTGAAAAAAGTCATTACTTTGGGCAAATGTATACTGTAATGTTATAAGTTTGCAGCATCAGACTTACACCATATTCTTAACTTATTCAGAAAAAGAATAATGCAATATTTCTATCTAATCATATAGTTATTTTTTGACAGAGAGAGAGAGAGAGAGAGAGAGAGAGAGAGAGAGAGAGAGAGAGCGCCCATATCATAAATCATTGACAATTGGGGAGTCTGAGTAAAGAAGATATATACTTTTTGTACTGTTCATATGGCTTTGTTTTAAGTTTGAAATTAATTCAAAAATTGACATCTCAGGTGGTTCTAGTAGATGATTAAAACAAATACACACTTTGATGAAGAGGAGCTGCTGCCCAGTGAGGAAGAAATGATACTAATTAAAAGAGGTGGAAAATATGTGAATGGATTAATTAATCTAGACTACTCCTTGTTTGAACAGAAGTCTTCTTTATGCAATGAAATTATTGATAATTGCCAAATTCTTATGCCTATCCTAATTTTCCAAAAAGTGTGTATTGAAAAAAGACATATTTCACTCGGAATATTTTTTAGAAATATTAATCTTACAAATATTTTATTCATAATTATGCCACCAAGATTAAATAAGAGTGAGTTTAAGAAAATACTATTTCAAATTTCAGTTACACTACTTGCTTTTGACTCATAAATAATCAATTTTTTCTAGGGATATAACCTCACACACCAACTTGTTTATGATATTAATATCAAGTTAATTTTGGGATCTGGAGTATTCTTTCATTAAAATAACCAGAATCTCATTACAAAATTTAATTATTCCTGAAGCCTTAACACATGAATTTCATTGATAATGAACTTTCATATTTTACCAACTAGTATTAATACTGTGTAACATTACTTTTTATTTCAAATAATTTTCATTGCCTAAGATGAGTCATGTCACTATTACATTCTACAATATTAAAGGCATTTCTGATTAAATAGAAATTCATGATTAAAGATTAGCCACTCACACAGAAGTACTCAAAATGTGAAAATGCATTTGCAGCCTTGGATGGTTATATCTAGGGACAGGACAAAGTTTCCTATAGAATATTTAATTCTAAATTTAAAATTCTATGCCCACTTTGGCAGCATATATACAAAATATTAAAACAATACAAAGATTCGCATGGCTTCTGTGCATGGATGACATGCAAATTTGTGAAGCATTTCATATTTTTCCAGGAAAGAAAGGAAGAGATAAACAGCCTAAAAAGTAATCATTTGGAGTTTCTGTAATTAAAAAACTAATTTAAAAATTAAATAGTTCAATTGAAATCTTTATCAATAGACCACACAAACCAGAAGAAAAAAATCTGAGTTTTAACACTGGTCTTTTGAGTTAATTCAGTCTACAAAAAATAAACAGAAAATATATTTTTATAAATAAACAAAATCTTTGAGAAATATGGGATTATATAAATGACCACACCCACAAATTAATGAGATCCCTGAAAAAGAGAAAGAGAAAGTAAAGAGATTGGAAAACATACTTGAGGGTGTACTTCAAGAAAATTTCCTTAATTTTACTACAGAGATTTACAGCAAGATGTAACAAATCTAGAGAACATCTGTTAGATATTATATGAAACAGTAGCAAGGCATATAGTAAATGGATTGACCAAGATCAATGCTGAATAAAAATGAAAAGGTACCTAGACAAAAATTCAGATTACATCCAAACACCACCAGGCTAACAGCAGATCATTCAGAAGAAACCTTAAAAGCCAGGAGAAATTGGCGGCCTATTTAGAGCATTCCTAAAAGAAAGAAACTCCAACCAAAAATTTCATATCCCACTAAACTAAGTTTCATAAGGAAAAGAGACACATTTTCCAGGCAAGCAAGCACTAAGAGAATTTGTTACCACTAGGCCAGCCTTACAACAGATCCTTAATGGAGTTCTAAAACCTGAAATAAAAGAACAAGACCTGCTATCGGAAAAACACACTTAAGTACATAATCACTCACCATATAAATCAACCACAATATAGAAACTACAAACCATCCAAATAACAGCTTAATAGTAAGAGCAAAACCTCTCAAGTCAATATTAACCTTGAATGTAAATGGCCTAAACACCTCACTTAAAAGGCACAGAGTGGCAAGTTGGAATAAAAATAAATAAATAAATAAATAAACCTCTCTGCTGTCTCCTAAAGACCTGACTTTAGGACCATGTCTTTAGGACCATGTGTCCATGGTCACATGGAAAGACACAAATGGGCTCAAAGTAAAGGATTGGAGAAAGATTTATTATGCAAATGGAAAATAAAAAAGAGCCAGGGTTGCTATTCTTACAACAAATAAAGCAGACTTTAAACGAACCACAGTGAAAACAGACAAAAATGAGCATTGCATGCTGATAAAGGGTTCAATTCATCAAGAATACTTACCTATCCTAAATATATACACATCCATCACTAGAGCACCTATTTTATAAAACTAGTATTTCTAGACCTATAAAAAGACTTCGAAGGAAACACAATAATAGTGGGGGACTTCAACACCACACCTACAGGGTTATACATAACATCAAGCAAGAACATTAACAAAACAATTACGGAGTTAAATTTTACATATGACCAATTAGACCAAATAAAAATCTACAGAATATTCCACCCGTCAACCACAGAATATGCAATCATCTCATCTGCAAACAGTACCTGCACCAAGACTGACTACATGTTCAGCAAAGAAAAACCACTTCTCTATAAATTCAACAAAATCTAAATGACACCAATCATACTATGAGACTACAATGATATAAACATAGAAATCAATACCAAGAAGATCTCTCAAAATTACACAAATTAATGGACATTAAACAACTGGTTCCTGAATAAATCCAGGGTGATCATTGAAATAAAGGCAAATATTTTTTTAAAAAATTTAATTAATGAAAATAGGGACAGAATTTATAAAAAATGTTTGAGATACAGCTGAGGTAGTATTAAGAGAAAAGTTTATATCCTTTGCCCAGTTTTTGATGGGGTTGTTTGTTTTTTTCT
Source organism: Rhinopithecus roxellana (assembly GCF_007565055.1). NCBI lineage: Eukaryota > Metazoa > Chordata > Mammalia > Primates > Cercopithecidae > Rhinopithecus > Rhinopithecus roxellana. The sequence continues at coordinate 26,627,351 of NC_044555.1, forward strand.
TGTAAATTTGTTTGAGTTCTTTGTAGGTTCTGGATATGAGCCCTTTGTCAGATGAGTAGATTGCAAAAATTTTCTCCCATTCTGTAAGTTCCCTGTTCACTCTGACGGTAGTTTCTTTTGCTGTGCAGAAGCTCTTTAGTTTAATTAGATCACATTTGTCAATTTTGGCTTTTGCTGATAAATCATGCTGCTATAAAGACACATGCACATGTATGTTTATTGCGGCACTATTCACAATAGCAAAGACTTGGAATCAACCCAAATGTCCATCAGTGACAGACTGGATTAAGAAAATGTGGCACATATACACCATGGAATACTATGCAGCCATAAAAAAGGATGAGTTTGCGTCCTTTGTAGGGACATGGATGCAGCTGGAAACCATCATTCTTAGCAAACTATCACAAGAAGAGAAAACCAAACACCGCATGTTCTCACTGATAGGTGGGAACTGAACAATGAGATCACTTGGACTCGGGAAGGGGAACATCACACACCGGGGCCTATCATGGGGAGGGGGGAGGGGGGAGGAATTGCATTGGCAGTTACACCTGATGTAAATGACAAGTTGATGGGTGCTGACGAGTTGATGGGTGCAGCACACCAACATGGCACAAGTATACATATGTAACACATCTGCACGTTATGCACATGTACCCTAGAACTTAAAGTATAATAATAATAAAAATAAATAAATAAATAAAAGAGAAAAAAATGGAAAAAGAAGAGAAAGTTTAGAGTATTAAATGTCTACCTCAAATAGTTAGAAAGATCTCAAATTAATGATATAACATCATGTCAAGAGGAACCAAAAAGACAAAAGCAAACACCAAAGCTAGCCAAAGAAATAAAATAATTAACATCAGAGCAGAACTAAATAAAATTGAGACCTCCCTCAAATTAATACAAAGTATCAAAAAACCAATAGTTTTTTTTTAACAATAAAAAATATTGATAGAACACTAGCTACATTAACAAAGACAAAAAAGAGAAGATCCAAATAAGAACAATCGGAAATGACAAAAGTGACCTTACAATGGATGCAAAAGAAATAAAAAAGATTCTCAGCGACTGTTATGAACACTTCTATACAAATAAACTAGAAACTCTAGAGGATATTGACATATTCATGGAAACACACAACTTCTGAAGACTGAACCAGTAAGAAATTGAAGCCCAGAACAGACCAATATTGAGTTCTAAAATTTAATCAGTACTATCAAAAAACAAAAACAACATAGACACAAAAATCCTTAACAAAATAATAGCAAACCAAATCCAGAAACATACCAAAGAGGTAATTCAGTATGATCAAGTCAGCTTCATTCCTGGGATGCAAGGCTGGTTCAACATATGTAAATCAATAAATGTAATTCACCACATAAAAAAATTAAAAACAAAATCCGTGTAATCAGCCCAATAGATGTGGAAAAAGTTTTTGAGAAAATTCAACATCCTTTTGTGATGATAGAAGCCCTCAACCAAGCATTGGAAGAACATAACTCAAAATAATAAGAGTTATCTATGACAAACCCACAACACCATACTGAATGGGCAAAAACCGAAAGCATTACTGTAGTAGTCCATCCTTGCATTACTATAAAGAAATATCTGAGACTGGGTAATGTATAAGGAAATGATGTTTAATTGGCTTACAATTCTGTAGGCTTTACAGAAAACATGGTGCTGGCATCTACTCAGTTTCTGGGGAGAACTCCTGAAGCTTAAAATCATTATAGAAGGTGAAGAGGGAGCAGTCATATAACATGATCAAAATAGGAAAAAAGGAATGTGGGGGGGGTGGATGGTGCCACACATTTAAGATAAAAACATTTAATTTTTAAAATTTTCAGCGTTTATTTTAAGTTCAGGGACACATGTACAGGATGTGCAGGCTGGTTACATAGGTAAACATGTGCCATTGTGACTTGCTGCACAGATTATCAATTATGTTCAGATATTAAGCCCAGCATCCACTAGCTTTTCTTCCTGATCTGCTCCCTCCTCCAACCCCCGCCCTCCAACAGGCACCAATATGCACTGTTCCCTCCTATGTGTCCATTCATTCTTACCATTTAGCTCCCACTTTTAAGTGAGAACATTGAATATTTATTTTTCTGTTCTTGAATAAATTTGCTAAGAATAATGGCCCCCAGCTCCATCCATGTCCCTGAAAAGGACATGATCTCATTCTTTTATATGTCTGCATAGTATTCCATGGTGTATATGTACCATATTTTTCCTCATCGATTCTATCACTGATGGGCATTTAGGTTAATTCCATGTCTTTGCTCTGGTGAATAGTGCTGCAATGAACAAACATGTTCAGGTGTCTCTATAACAAACAATTTATATTCCTTTGGTATACAGTTAGTAATGGGATTGCTGGATCAAATGGTGTTACTGTCTTTAGGTCTTTGAGGAATCGTCACACAATCATCCACAATTGTTGAACTAATTTGCATTCTCACAGTGTATAAGTGTTCTTTTTTCTCCACAACCTCACCAGCAATTTTTTTATCTTTTTACTTTTAATAATACCTATTCTGAGAGGTTGATCTTCTAATGGTGTATCTTCCTGAGGTTCTCTGGATTTATTGAATTTGAACGTTGGCCTGTCTTCCTATTTTGGGGAAGTTCTGGATGATATCCTGAAGTATGTTTTCCAACTGATTCTGTTCCCCACATCTCTTTCACGTACCCCAATCAGTCATAGGTGCAACCTTTTACATAATTACATAGTCCTCAGAGGTGTTGTTCATTGCTTTTTGTTCTTTTTTTTCTAATCTTGTCTGGCTGTCTTATTTCAGCAAGACAGTCTTCAAACTCTGAGATTCTTTTCTCCTCTTGGTCTATTAAGCCGGCTATTGATACTTGTGTGTGCATTCTAAAGTTCTCATGTTATATTTTTCAGCTCCATTAGGTAATTTATGTTCCTCTATAATTTGGTTATTCTGGTTAATAGCTCCTGTAATGTTTCATCATGGTTTTAAGCTTCTTTGTGTTGGGTTAGAACATATTCCTTTAGCTCACAGAAAGAGTATTTGAACTTATATACCTTTGATCTTTGAGGCTGCTGACCTTTGGATGGGGCTTTGTGGGGTCTTTTGTTTGTTGTTTGTTGTTTTCTGCTTTTTTTTTTTTTTTTTTTTTTTTTTTTTTTTTTTTTTTTTTTTTTTTTTTTTTTTTAATTAGACCCCTCTTCAGTAGGGCTTCTGTAGTTTTTCTGGGGTTCCATCCAAAACATTATTTGTCTGGTCCCTCCCACACATGGAGGTGTTACCAGTGGAGGCTGCAGAACAGAAAATGTGGCTGCCTGTTCCTTCCTCTGACAGCTCCATACCAGACAGGCACAGACCTGATGCAGGTGGGAACGCTCCTGCATAAGATGTCTGCTGGCCCCTGTTGGGGGGGTCTCAACAAGTCGGGAGGCATGAGATCAGGGACCCATTTAAGGAAGCACTCTAGCCCCAACAAGTGTGCTGAGCTGGGAGGAATGCCCCTCCTCTGGACTGCCAGTATTCTTCAGAGCCAGCAGCCAAGAAAGATCAAGTTGGCTGGACCCCAGAGACCCTGGCTGCCCCGCCCTCAAGCGGCTCTGTCCTAGGGATTTCAGAGTTCTGTCCATTAACCCCTTGCTGCAGATGCTTAAATTCCTGCAGGGAGGCCCTGCTTGGTGAGGAGGAATGGATCTAGCTTCCACCAAAAAAACAATCTGGTCACGATTTGCCACAGCTGCTGTGCTGTGCTGTGGGGAATTCCTCAAAGTACAAACCACCAAGCCTCCCGCCTCAGCAGGGGAAAAGGGCAAACCGGAACCGACTTGTTGTCAGCCGCCCCTCCCACCGGGTACTCAGTCGTCTTGGGCAGTCTTCATCCTGCTGATGCTGGCTGCAACCCAAGCAGCCACTGAGTATCTGCCCAGCTCCATTCTTGGGACCCAAGGCCCTGGTGGCGTGGAGTATCTATTTGACAAAAGTCTAATATCCACAATCTACAAGGAACCTACATTTTTTTTTAAATCTCATTTAAAAGTGAGCAAATGACATGAACAGACACTTCTCAAAATAATACATATATGCAGTGAAGAAACATATGAAAAAAAGCTCAACATCTCTGATCATTAGACAAATATAAATCAAAACCACAATGAGATACCATCTCATGCCAGTCAGAGTGGCAATTACTAAAAAGTCAAGAAACAAGAGATGCTGATGAGGCTATGGAGAAATAGGAATGTGTTTATACTGTTGGAGGGAAGGTAAATTAGTTCACCCGTTGTGGAAGACAGTGTGGCAATTTATCAGAAACCTAGAACCAGAAATATCATTTGACCTAGCAATCTTATTACTGAGTATACTCAAATTAATATTAATTATTCTATTATAAAGATATGCACACACACATATGATCATTGCAGCACTGTTTACTATAGCAAAGACATGGAATCAACACAAACGCTTGTCTTATTTTATCAATGATAGAGTGGGTAAAGAAAATGCAGTACATGTACACCACAGAATACTATACAGCCTTAAAAAGGAACAAGATCATGTCCTTTGCAGGGACGTGAATGGAGCTGGAAGTCATTATCCTCAGCAAACTATACAGGAACAGAAAACCAACCACTGGATGGTCTCACTTATAAGTGAGAACTGAACAATGTGTACATATAGACACATGGAGGGGAAAAACACCCCAACACACACTCCTGCCTGTGTTGGGGGCAGAAGGAGGGAGAGCATCAGGAAAAGTAGCTAATGCATGTGGGCTTAATGCCTAGGTGATGTTTTGATCTGTGCTGCCAATCACCATGGCACAAATTTTCCTGTGCAACAAACTTGCACATCCTGTACTTGTACCCCAGAACTCAACATAAAATATGAAAAGGGAATATTCATACACTGTCATTTGGAATTTAAATTACTTCATCCACTGTGAAAAACAGTTTGGAAATTTCTCAAATAAATTAAAACAGAACTACCATTTGACTCAGCAATCACATTACTGGGTATATATCCAAAGGAAACATTTTTCCACCAAACAGGCATATGCACTTGCATGTTAATCCCAGCACTATTTACAATAGCAAAGCCATGAAATCAACATAAGTGACCATTAATGATGGATTGCATAAAGAAACTGTGGTACATATACATCATGGAATACTACACAGCCATAAAAAATGAAGTCATGATTTTTGCAGCAACATGAATGAAGATGGGGACCATTATCCTAAGTGAATTAATGCAGGAATAGAAAACCAAGTATTTCATTTTCTCATGTATAAGTGGGAGCTAAATATTTGGTACTCAGCAACGTAAAGATGGCAACAGTGGAAACTGGGGATCACTACAGAAAGGAGGGAGGAAGGGCAGCAAATGTTGACAAACTAACTGTTGGGTATTTTGCTCAGTACCTGTGTGATGGGATCATACATACTCCAGACCTCAGTATGACACAATATACTTGGGTACAAACCTGTACATGTACCCCATTAATCTAAAATAAAAGTTAAAAAATTAGAAAAATAAACTAATTTTAAAAATGAAATGACTACAGTGGCAAATATAATATGTATTTCACCAAAATATAAAGTATTGTTTAAAAATTTAAATTTATTCACCCAACTTTCTTCTGACATTAAGGCTTACTAATTTCTCTTGTTATTCATGAATAAATATTTTGTTTATATGTGTGAAGAGGACTGCGTGCTCGCAAATGAGACATTCCCGATAAGCTCTGCTCTTGCAGACAAAGCAGGACGGTCCTTCTCTGCAAACAGAAAGGACAAAGGAGCCAGCTGTAAACAGTGGGCTCTGGGAACTGGTCAATGTTTACTGATCTTGGGAGTCAAGGAAAGGTCAGAGAAGCAACACATGCCCCATGACTTGGTAACATTCCACAAACGGCTGTATAAAATAAAGCAGAGTGTGCCGTTCGGTGTGGCCGCCATGTATATCTTGTCCTGTGTTGTCTTGTGTGTTCATTCCTTTGTTTAGGAAACACGAGGACCCCAACAACTGGCGCAGTGAGCAGGGTCCGTGGCTCCAAGAGAGCAAGGAACCGGAGGGGGAGCACCCCAGGTGTGTAAGTACAGAAGGGGGACCCACGGGATAATTTTGGGGAATTCCACCTCTCTGGCCTCAGAATATTTATGGCTGTTTCAAGGACTGTTGCTGTCTGTAGGAGTAGAAGTGAAAGAAAAGACTTTGAAGTGATTGTTTGCCCATGTTGAACAATATTGTTACTGGTTTCAGTATCAGACTACAGTGCAGCTGAATCGGAGAGAATGGTTACAGGTAGTAAAAGCTCTGTGTAGAGCTCACCAGTTAGGGGATACTATGTCTCTAAATTTGTGGACCTTGTGTAACTCTATCACTCAGGCATTAGAGTTACTTGAGACTGATTCAGAGTGTGGTGATGTAGCCACAGGAGGAAAGGTATTGTTATGCCCAGACCGTTTATTCCCCAAAGAAGACCACCAGAGTCCGGAGTCAAAGCCAAGCGGCAAGGATCTTTACTGCAAGTTCAAACTTGGTCCCTCCATTCCACAGTGTTAAAGAGGGCCTCGAACAATGTGTGCGCTTGGTTTTTATAGCTCGAGGTAAACAGGACTTGTCAGGTTACAGAGGAACAAGGCATTTCTCTAGGTTACAGCATTACAATTGGTTTACATTTTAAGTTATGCTTTTAGCAGCCTTCTTATTGGTTCCTGCGCTTTTACGAACGGTTGTAACCTTATCGGAGCTTCTCCAGGTGTTGTTTTTCTTCTAAAGTTGAGATATATGGAGGAATGTGTTTGTGTCGGGCCCAGGAAGTGGAGGCATATGGGGGGATGTGATGTGTCGGGCTCAAGGCTGTGATGTGTTTGTGTCGGGCCCAGGAAGTGGAGGCATATGGGGGGATGTGATGTGTCGGGCTCAAGGCTGTGATGTATGGAGGAATGTGTTCTTTCATTTCCCCCTCTCTCAGGTACCTCTGGAGCCAATCTTGGGTCCTATAGGTCTGACTCCATTTCAGTGTCCACAGTTTGGTATTGAGCTCTGAGGACCATGAGCTGTATGGTGTCAAACCTTTCCCTGACAAACCGCAAAATTCTGTTTATAACACAAGGTCCTATGGTAAGTAGAAACAGCAGACTTAGCAGGGGTCCAAGGAAGGGGGCTAACAGAGAAAACATAGAGGAATTCCACCATTGGTTTGCAGCTGAGGCAAACTGCTGTTTTTTCATTTCTATGCTTAACCTGCGTAACTGCTGGACCCGGTTCTCTACAAGCCCTGATTCATTGATATAAAAACAACAATCTTCCTTCAGAAACATACATGTACCACCTTTCTCAGCAGTGAGCAAGTCTAAGGCCCTCCAGTTCTGCAAGGCTACTTGAGCTAGGGATGTAAGCTGTCGTTGGAGGGAGGCAAGGGACTCAGCCGACTCCTCCATAGCAACAGCAAATTGTTGGTACTTGTTATTTTCTATAAGGGTGTGACCTAGGGCTCCCCCTGCCAGTCCGGCCGCAATGAGGGATGATGTGAGGGAGATTCCTGCAATGAGGGGGAGAAATATGGCTTGTGCAGGTCTCGGTCTAGGGACTGGGTGAATAGTAGTACTAGTCCAGTTACCGGTGTACCCCAGGAACTCGCCAGCAGTTAGGAAAGTTAACCGGGGAATTAATGTAACGGGAAGACACAGTTGGTTAGTTACAGAGGGACCAGATAGGTTCTTAGATAATGTTCCATTACACCAAAAGAATATCCCCGGCAGGGCCCTCAGGTTGGTGTTGGGGGGCGTTACAGTGATGTTGCAGAGGCCTGAAAAACAGTAGGGAAACTTCTCCTGACTGGGGTTCAGGTACAGTGGCACATCAAGAATGGGGACGTTTGTGAGATTCTGAAGGTTGTTAATCTGGGTAGAGGATTCCCATGGCAGAGGGACAGCGGTTAGTGGTGGGTGCCCTAGGGTGGCACATAGAAAGCAACCAGACAAGCTATGAAGTCCTGTAAGGTTAGCAAGTTCTACTCCTTCTCGTAATAATTCTAACCAGGAGAAAGGATGTAACTCTTGTGTTAGTCTATCTTCCTGTGTTTGGATATTCCCATGGACCAGGGGCAGTACTTGAACTACGCCCCGCCACAGATAGAGGTGACTGCTAGGCCACGTGGAGGAAGGGGAGTAGTATACAGCTCCATGTTGAGGCTTGGTCCAGCGGGAGTTCCAAGGGTCTTTAACTACCCAAGTATAGATCCCGCCTCTACCCTGTCGGTAGAAGTTCCCCCCAGATCGCTTGCGCCACCCTCTGACTGAATGCATTCTACAGTAATTGTAGGGGCAGCCTGCGTTTTGGTGCCACCAATAGTGTTTACAATTGTATTTAGTCTGATCAAACTCAAAACATATTATTGGCACCTTTGGTTCGGCTCTTTGAAAACCAGTAAAATTTAGCAAAATTGGGTCACTGCACCTTGAGGGGGGGCAATCAGCACTGGCTAATATTTTCCCAGGTTTCTGAGGTTGCCCAGGGTGGGTTCGGTTTTCATAAAGCCAGAATCTCCAGACAAAGGGATTAGAAACTGGTTTTGTGTTTGCCCCAGTGGCCACTAGGGCAGCTAACGCTAGGGTTAGACTGCTTAGCTGCATGTTTGCAGTGAGCTATGCTGCTGGCGCAGGGTGAGTTTTAAGGGGTTATTCTTAGCTCTGTCCACAGTCCACGTGGTTGGTGCTTCAGTCGCTGCCATGAGTGGTCCAAGAAGGTCGGAGGTTGGGTCCACCGGTTTGACGTGGGTGTAGTGGATCCACGACGCGATGCCTTCTACTTTCAGGGCGGTGGGTGTGGTTAGGAGTTCCTGGAGTGGTCCTTTCCACCTTGGTTTTAAGGTCTCTTGTCAGTGTCGCTTAACCAGGACCCAGTCTCCCGTCTGGTCCAGATGGGGTGTCGGTGGGGGACCGGTCTCATATAGTTCCTTCAGCTTGGGCCAGACTTCCTGATGAATTTTCTGCAAGGCTTGTAGGGAAAATAAGAGTTCAGAGACATTTTCTGTTTCAGATTTGAGCAGATCATTTTTTAGGCTGGGAACCAGGGGTGGGGGTCTGCCATACATGATTTCATAAGGGGTAAGGCCCAGTCTGTAAGGGGTATTACGGGCCCGGAACAGAGCGTAGGGGAGAAGGACCACCCAATTGGCGCCAGTCTCCATAGTCAATTTAGTTAAGGTCTCCTTTAAGGTCTGATTCATCCTCTCTACCTGTCCTGAACTCTGGGGCCTGTAAGCGCAATGTAGTTTCCAATTTGCCCCAAGGATGGAAGCCAAATCCTGACTTACCTTAGCAACGAAGGCCGGTCCATTATCTGACCCTATCTGGATGGGGAAGCCATATCTGGGAAGGATATCTTCCAGAATGTTCTTTGCTACAACCTGAGCAGTCTCCCTCTTGGTTGGGAATGCTTCAATCCACCCTGAAAAAGTATCTACAAAGACAAGTAAGTACTGATAACCGTACTTCCCTGGCTTTATCTCAGTAAAATCTACCTCCCAGTAGATACCAGGCCTGGTTTCCCTGAGCCTTGTTCCCGTTGCAGCCTGGGATTTAGGGTAGGCGTTGTTAAGCTGGCAGACTTTGCAATTGGTCATGATGCTGCTGGCCGTCTCGGCTATATGTCTGATTTTGAGCTTGGAGTGTCTGATCAGGTCTATCATCTGCTGGGCACCCAGGTGGGTGGTTCGGTGGAAGTGTTTTAACACTTGTTGTCCTAATTTTTCTGGTAGGATGGTTTGGTCATTAGCATCAGTCCACCACCCATTCTGGATCTGTTTCAGGGGAAGTTTGTCGATCCACTGGAGATCTTGTTCTGAATAATCAGGGAGATATGGCAGGTTCCGGGGGCCCGGATCAGGGAGCTGGAGTGCAAGGAGTTGACTGGGAGCCTTTGCCACACTCCTTGCAGTTTGGTCTGCCAGAAAGTTGCCTTGAGCAATTGGAGTGGTTGGTTTCTGATGCCCTGGGAAATGTACAATAGCCAATTTTTCTGGTTCCCATAGGGCTGTCAACAGGGCTAGGATCTCTTGCTTATTTTTTATCTCTTTTCCTTCAGCCGTTAGCAACCCTCGCTCCCTGTAAATGGCCCCATGTATGTGCGCCATAGCAAAAGCATATCGGCTGTCTGTGTATACTGTCAGTTTCTTCCCTGCCCCTAGGGTAAGAGCTTGGGTGAGCGCTATCAGTTCGGCCTTCTGGGCCGATGTCCCCGGGGGCAAGGGTTCCGCCCAGATTACTTCAGTCTCTGAAGTCACTGCTGCTCCAGCTTACCTCTGGCCTTGGTGAATGAAGTTGCTTCCATCAGTGAACCAGACGAGGTCTGCATCAGGAAGTGGGCGGTCCTGTAGGTCCTCTCAAACTCCGTGCACCTGAGCTAGTATCTCAGTGCAATCATGGAGCGGGGTGTCCAGGTCCGGGTTAGGCAGCAGCGAGGCAGGGTTTAAGGTTGTTGGGGGCAGGAAAGTTATCCTGAGAGGGTTTAGTAGTAGTCCTTGGTAGTGGGTGAGCCGGGCGTTACTTATCCACCGATTAGGTGGCTGTTTGAGTACACCCTCGATGGCATGTGTGGTACCGACCCGTAATTCTTGACCCATGACAAGTTTATCAGCATCTTGTACCATCAGGGCCATGGCTGCAATCATTCGGAGACAAGGGGGCCACCCAGTAGCCACTGGGTCTAATTTCTTTGACAGGTAGGCAACTGGCCTCCGCCAGGGGCCTAAGTTCTGAGTTAGCACCGCCTTGGCGACACCCTTGCTCTCGTCCACGTATAAGTGGAAGGGCTTAGTGACATCAGGTAGTCCCAGTGCAGGCGCAGAGAGTAGGGCGGTTTTGATCTGTTGGAAAGCCGACTCGGCTCCTTCTGTCCAATTAAATGGCTGCTATCCCCGGGTTGCCTGATAAAAGGGTTTAGCCAGCTCCGCAAACCCAGGTATCCATAGTCTACAAAATCCTGCTGACCCCAGGAATTCCCTTACTTGTCGGGTGGACTGTGGCCTGGGGATCTGCAGAACAGTCTGCTTCCGGGCGTCTGTTAACCAGCGCCGCCCTCCTTTTAGCAGGTACCCCAGATATGTTACTTCTGGTTTACAGATTTGAGCTTTCTTTGCCGAGGCCCGGTATCCTAGATTTCCTAAAGCTTGTAAGAGACCCTTGGTCCCTTGGAGGCAAGCTTCTTGGGTCTCGGCTGCAATCAGGAGGTCATCAACATACTGTAATAAAGTTATTTCAGGGTGTTTGCATCGGTACTCACCCAGGTCTTCATGGAGGGCCTCATCGAACAGGGTGGGAGAGTTTTTGAATCCCTGAGGCAGTCTGGTCCATGTCAGTTGGCCACTTATGCCCCTCTCAGGGTCAGTCCACTCGAAGGCAAAGAGCTTTTGGCTCTGAGGGGCTAAAGGCAAACTGAAGAAGGCATCTTTCAAATCTAAAACAGTGTACCATTGGTGTTTGGGGTTTAGAGTACTCAGGAAGGTGTACGGGTTAGGCACAGTTGGATGTATGTCCATAACCCTCTTATTGACTTCTCTTAAGTCTTGTACAGGTCTGTACTCTCTGCTATTAGGTTTACGTACCGGCAACAATGGAGTATTCCAGGGTGAGTGACAGGGCCAAAGGACCCCTTGGTCGAGAAGCTGACGGATGTGGGGCGTAATTCCTACTTTGGCCTCTAGGGGTATTGGGTACTGGTGTACCCAAACAGGATCTGTCCCAGGCTTGAGTTCGACAAACAAGGCAGGATGGTGTTTCGCTAGTCCTAAGCCCCCTGTCTCTGCTCAAGCTCCTGGATATTGCTGGAGTCAGGTTGCTATGTCCTGGTCAGGGGTCACTTGCTCTTGGTGGAGCCGGTACTCATCTTCTAGGGTTATAGTCAGGATGGGCATGGGCTGATTTTGGGAATTGGTCACGATGGGCCCCTCAGGGAGGAAATGGATCTTTGCTCCCATTTTAGTCAGCAGGTCTCTCCCTAATAAGGGGCAGGGGCTCTCAGGGATGACCAGGAAAGAATGGGTTACATTCCTGGCTCTGAGGTTTACTGTCCTTTGTGTCGTCCAGGGGTACTTCTTAATTCCTGTGGCCCCTTGTACCCATGAGGACTTGGTGGATAATTTTCCATTAGTTTTAACTAGGACCGAATGCTGTGCTCCCGTATTGACCAAGAACTGGACTGGGGACCCCTCCACTTGCAAAGTTACCCTAGGTTCGGGGAGGGGGTCCGAACCCCGTCTTCCCTAGTCTTCATCTTGAGTGACTAGTACGGGTGTAGGCCTAGGGGGTCCCTGTCCTTGTTGTTTCTTCTTAGGGCAGTCTCTTACCCAGTGGCCAACTTCCTTACAGTAGGCACATTGGTCTTTGCTCAGATTAGCATGTCTGGGGCACTGCCTAGGTTGAGTGTTCTCTGGCTGTAGATGCTCTTTCTGTACTACTGCTGCCAGGACCTTGGTCATTTTTTCAGTGGCCTTAAATTGCTTTTCTTCTGGAGTATCTCTATTATTGTAAACTCGCTGGGCTATCTGGAGGAGGTCCTGAATCTGTTTTCCCTCTAAGTTTTCTAATTTCTGGAGTTTCTTTTTAATATCTGGGGCTGCCTGATTTACAAAAGACATTACAACAGCTGCCTGACTTCCTGGAGCTTCTGGATCTATGGGGGTGTACTGTCTAAAGGCTTCCATTAATCTTTCTAAGTAGCTGGCTGGGCTTTCTGTCTTTCCTTGCAAAACAGAGTATACTTTAGCCAAATTAGTGGGCTTGCGAGCAGCCGCCCGGAGACCCGCCATTAGAGTCTGGCGATAAAGGTGTAGCCGTCCCCTACCTTCTGCTGATTTGTAATCCCACGCCGGTCTGGTCAGAGGAAAAGTCGCATTTATGAGGTCAGGGTTGGCAGTTGGTTGACCATCGTCCCCCGGGACCAGCTTTCTAGCTTCTACCTGAATTCTCTCTCGCTCCTCTGTTGTGAACAAGATCCGGAGGAGCTGCTGACAATCATCCCAAGTAGGCTGGTGGGTGAACATGACACTATCTAGTAAAGCCATTAAATCTTTGGTGTTGTCTGAAAACCGGGCACTCTGAGTCTTTCAGTTATACAGATCACTGGTGGAGAATGGCCACTACTGAAGCCTGGAGATTCCCGTGTCATCTGGGGGTCCTATTTCCCGGAGGGGTAAAGCCACTCTGGAGTCAGGCGGCTGGGGGGGGGGGGCTAGCTCGCAAAGTGCGCCCTCGCATCTGCCCAGCCAGCCCTTCAGAGTTACTTTCACTTTCAGCAGCTCCGGGAGCTCTGGCCGCCTCCCATTCGCCTGCTCCCTCCCGTGGCTCAGCCCAGGGGGCTGGCGCCTGGGGTCCGGAGGGGTACGGAGGGGTTTCTGTGGACAGTGGGTCCTCGCTCTCAGGTAAAACAGGATGGGGGGGGCGTTGGTTGCTTGGATTTTAGCAGCCGAGCAATCAGTGCCTTGCAGGGTTCCAGGGCTAATAGGAAGGGGGACAGCCAAGGGGGCGGGTTCTCAGCTAGGTCCTGCCATATAAGAATGTATGGGATATGATCCGGGTGGCCGGCATGCCCTGATAGGAAAACCTTGGACTTGACTCTAGTGATGACAGGAAGGCAGAATGTCCCTTTGGGTGGCCACCCTACATTAAAGGCATTCCATTCGGAGTGGCATAGAATAATTAGCTTTCCCTTCCTGATTTCCACACTAAGATCACGGCCCCTTGCTCTAACATCCTTGAAATTACTTGTAAGGAGAGATAGGGGAGTGCTCTGGGTGTTACCCATTTTAAACGGTAGCGCCCGGAGAGGCGTCTGGAACAGGTCCTGCAAGGGAACAAATTATGTCAGCCGCAGGCGCGCTCCAGGAATCTGGGTCAGAATCAGATCAGACGGGAGCGGCAAGCGCGCACCAGAAATCTGGGTCAGAATCAGATCAGACGGGAGCCGCAAGCACGCACCAGAAATCTGGGTCAGAATCAGATCAGACGGGAGCCGCAAGCGCGCACCAGAAATCTGGGTCAGAATCAGATCAGACGGGAGCTGCAAGCGCGCACCAGAAATCTGGGTCAGAATCAGATCAGACGAGAGCCGGGGGACGTCTCCCACTGGTCTCCGCTGGCCGTCCTATAGCGCGTCCGCCAGGACTGCGTCAGCTTCAGTTTCAGACCTCGCGAGTTACAGATACAGGTTTAGAACAGACACAGACAGACAAACAGAGACGAGCCTCAGGTTCTGAACGGATTCAGACAGGCTAACAGCCTCAGATTCAGAACGGATTCAGACAGGCTAACAGCCTCAGATTCAGAACAGCTTCAGACAGGCTAACAGAGACGAGGCTCAGATTCAGAATGGACCCAGAGAGCCGCAGATTCAGAACGGACACAAACAGACAAACAGAGACGAGCCTCAGGTTCTGAACGGATTCAGACAGGCTAACAGCCTCAGATTCAGAACGGATTCAGACAGGCTAACAGCCTCAGATTCCGAACGGATTCAGACAGGCTAAGAGAGATGAAGCTCAGATTCAGAACAGACTCAGAGAGCCGCAGATTCAGAACGGACACAGACAGACAAACAGAGACGAGCCAGCTCACCTATCAGCAGATCGATCCTGGTAGATCCGTTGACCAGGGGTCTGGTGGGCTTGGGGAATCCCGGAAGAGCCCCCAAATGTTATGCCCAGACCGTTTATTCCCCAAAGAAGACCACCAGAGTCCGGAGTCAAAGCCAAGCGGCAAGGATCTTTACTGCAAGTTCGAACTTGGTCCCTCCATTCCACAGCGTTCAAGAGGGCCTCGAACAATGTGTGCGCTTGCTTTTTATAGCTCGAGGTAAACAGGACTTGTCAGGTTACAGAGGAACAAGGCATTTCTCTAGGTTACAGCATTACAATTGGTTTACATTTTAAGTTATGCTTTTAGCAGCCTTCTTATTGGTTCCTGCGCTTTTACAAACGGTTGTAACCTTATCGGAGCTTCTCCAGGTGTTGTTTTTCTTCTAAAGTTGAGATATATGGAGGAATGTGTTTGTGTCGGGCCCAGGAAGTGGAGGCATATGGGGGGATGTGATGTGTCGGGCTCAAGGCTGTGATGTGTTTGTGTCGGGCCCAGGAAGTGGAGGCATATGGGGGGATGTGATGTGTCGGGCTTAAGGCTGTGATGTATGGAGGACAGTATCTAAGGATTTGGAAAAAAAATGAATCTGAAACAGAGCCCATTTATGCCAGGATAACAGAGGATGGGGGGTAGCAAAAGGGGGAGAAGAGGAAGAGCCAACTCTTCCTTCTTCTAAGGGGAATTCTGACATGCAGCGTATTATGGGAATGCTTCAACAGATATTACAGATACATTCTTCTAATTCACCTTTGCGAGCTTTCCCTGTTTCTTTTCCTTCTGCCCTGTTAGAAGGGGATTTTCCAGTGCCTCCAACCCCCCAGCTTCCTTACCTTTCTCTGGCAAAGTTTTCTCAGTGCCTTTCCTGCCATTGGGAGAGGGAGAAAAGGAAAAGATAAGAAAATTTGAGGAGCTGGATTTGTTTCCAATTATTCGTGCTCCTTTTGCTCCTAATGCTCAGTTTCCAAATGGTGGCAATAATGTCCAATTTACTGACTTACAATTTAAATTTTCGAAAGAAATGAAAACTGCCATTTCTAACTATGTACCTCAATCTCCTTTTGTCCTTGGTCTTCTTGATGCTTTTTCATCAGAAAATTTGATGATTCCTATAGACTGGGAGACTTTGGGGAAGGCTGTTCTTGATCATTCTCAGTGGTTACAATTGCAAAGCTGGTGGATGGACAAGGCACATGTGCAGGCTAGAAAAAATACTACCTGTGATTCCCCAGGACCCACTGAGGAACAACTCACAGGCACGGGCCAATATGCTACTCTTAATGCTCAGGTGGGCTAAATGATGTTGCCCTTACTTAAATCAAGACTTTGTTTTTAAGGGGCCTGGAATAAGGTAGAAATAGCAGGAAAATCTTCCCTCTCCTTTGTGAAGATTTTACAGGATGCAAATGAACGATATCCAAATTTTGTAGCCCATCTTCAAGATGCTGTCTTAAAAACTGTGGGTGTTGGCCCTACTTCAAAAATTTTGTTACAAACATTGTCTTTTGAAAATGCTAATGCTGACTGTCAAAAATTGTTAAGACCATTAAAGGCCAGTGGGGCCAATTTAGATAAATATATTAGAGCTTGTGCTGGTGTTAGAGGGGCTATTTATAATGCTCAGTTATTTGCTGGAGCCCTATCTAAAGCCTTAAAAGAAAATAACAAACAAGGTGTTTGCTTTCAGTGTGGTAAACCTGGACATTTCAAGAAAGAATGTCATAAAAAATTGAACACTTTTATCCCTCATGGCAGAAAGCTGCCTTCAGAGGTGTGCAAACGTTGTGACAAAGGTCAACATTGGACAAATAAATGTCGTTCCAAAACTGATAAAAGTGAAAATTTACTGTCTCCTCTCCCAGAAAGCAGGAGCCTGGGCCCACAGACTTGGGGCCCCAACAATTATAATGCAAGCCTACCACAGTACCCAGTGAGCAATGGCCTACAACACCAAGGAATAAATTCAAGTCCTCCTTAAGGATATCATCCCTTATCCCAGTTTCCCAGCTTTATGCAACAACTAAACAGAGTGCCACTACTGACTTAGCTATTACTCAGCCTTATACCTTGTCTCCTAATGGAGGAGTATATAAATTAACTACTGGAGTGTGTGGCCCTTTGCCAAAAGGACATGTAGGACTTTTGTAAGGTCAAAACAGCAGTACTATACGGGGGTTAATGGTAATTCCAAAAATTATTGATCCTGATTTTACTAATGAAATTCTTATTATGGTACAAGTCTCACAATTTATGCACCTAGAGGCAGGGGAACATATTGCACAATTACTTTTATTGCCTTTTTTTTCGTTCCTATCTAGAGAGGTATCTCGACTGGGAGGGTTCAGTAGCACGGGAAAAACTGTTTTTTAGGAAACCTTAGTTTCTGATCAAAAGCACTTATGTTCATTGCACATTAATGGAATAGTTTTTGAAGGGTTAATTGACACGGGGACAAATGTGTCTATCATTTGTTTAAATCAGTGGCCTATGCAATTAAAAAAAAAAAAAACAAGTTTCAGTTACACTCACTGACTTGGGTGCTACTTCTATGGTTTATCAAAGCATAAAACCTTTAACCTGTGTCAGTCCTAAAAGTCAACAAGATCAAATTTTTTTTGTATTGTTCCTATCAATATTAATCTTTGGGGACAAAATATTTTACAACAATTTGGTGCTTTTTTAAACATTCCTCATATTTCTTCAGCTGTCAAAAATATGATATTCAAAATGGACTACAATCCTTTAAACTCACAGCCACAGTTCACCAGCCTCAACCTTTACAATTAAAGTGGAAAACTACCACTCCTGTTTGGGTGGAACAGTGGCCATTATCTGAAGAAAAACCTGGGGCTTTTAAAAAAGTTAGTCAAAAAAACAATTGGCCGAGGGGCATATAAAGCCAAGTACATCTGCATGGAATTCCCCTGTCTTTGTCATGTAAAAAAAAAAAAAAAGGTAAAAAATGGCGTTTATTAACTGACCTTAAAACTATAAATGTTTACATTCAACCTATGAGGAGTTTACAGCCTGGTCTTCCTAATCCCACCCTTATCCCACAAAGTTAAAAATTAATGGTCATAAATCTCAAAGATTGTTTTTTCTCTATTCCATTGCAACCTCAAAATTATAAGATGTTTGCCTTTATTATTCCTAAATATAATAATGGGCAGCCCACTCAAAAATATCAGTGGAAGGTTCTTCCCCAGGGTATGCTTAATAGCCCTACTTTATGTCAAAAATTCATACATAGGACTTTAAATCCTGTAAAAAATCAGTTTCCAACTGTGTTAATTTATCATTATATGAATGATATTTTATTGGCTACCCCTAATGTAACCCTCCAAAATCAAGTTTTCAAGGTTTTACAACAACAGTTAATTCATTATAATTTACAAATATCTCCTAAAAAAATACAAACTCAGTTCCCCCATTCAATATTTGGGGTATCTATTGGCTAAAAAACAAATCCACCCACAAAAGGTTCAAATTAGGAGAGATCAACTTATGACCCTTAATGACTTTCAAAAATTGTTGGGGGATATTAATTGGCTTCGTCCCATCTTAGGTACTCCTATTTATAAATCACAACATTTGTTTGCTACCTTAAAAGGGGATTCGGATTTAAACAGTTCTCGACAATTATCCCCTACTACAAAAGAGAAATTGTCTTTTGTAAAAAATAAAATTAGTAAAGCTCACCTTGATTATATTATACCAGATCTTCCGCTCTCTTTATGTCTTTTTCGTACTCCTCATTAACCAACAGCCATCTTACATCAAAATAATAACATTCTAAAATGGCTATTTTTGGTTAATAAAGCCATTTTAAAAAATTACCCTTATATTAATAAATTGGCTAAATTAATTATTAAAGGACAACATAAAACTCGTCAATTGCTTAGAATTAACCTTGTAAAAATTATTACCCGATTATCTAATCAATACATTAAATCTCTACTAAAAACTCATAAAAAATAACAAGTGACTTGTGCTAAGTATACTGGTTCCTTTTCTCAACACTATCCCAGTCATAGATTATTTGCTTTTCTACAACAATATTCTTTCCTGTCCTATAATCCTATTTCTTATACTCTGGTTAAAGGTCCCACCTTTTTTACTAATACTTATTTTCTAACAATAAAAAAAAACTAAATACTGGACATCAAATAATTCAAAAATTTCTCACTATCCATTTAAATCTGTACAACAGAAAAAACTTTTTACCATTCTTATGGTACTACAAGATTGGCCTCAAACCCCTTGTAATATAGTTAGTAATTCCCAATATACTGTATGTGTGACTAAGTATATTTCTCAAACTTCTTTACCATTACTCCCAAAAACCCCTTTACAAAAACTATTTCCCTTATTGTTTTTGACTCTTACTTCCCATACAACCCCCCTTTTTATCACTCATATTCGCTCACATTCAGCTTTACCGGGACCTTTAACTTTTGGTAATAGCCAAATTGATTCTTTACTTGTTGGCAATGTCCAACAGGCTCAAGATAAACATCAATTATATCATACTAACAGTTTAGCATTACAATGGCGATTTTCTACAACACTCCATCAAGCCCAAACTATTGTCAGAGCCTGTCCATCTTGTGCTGCTATTATTACACCCTTTTTAAGTCCAGGTATAAATCCCTGAGACACTCAACAAAATCATATTTGACAAATAAATATAACTTATATTTCTTCTTTTGGTTGTTTAAAATATGTTCATCATATAATTAATACTTGGTCACACTTCCAATGAACTACACCATTACCCTCTAAGAAAACTAATTCTGTTATTACTCATTTACTTACTTACTTTACAGTTATAAAAGTTCCTACTAAATTAAAAACTGACAATACTCCTACTTGTTACTCTCACAAATTGGCTGCCTTTCTCTCTTCATACCACATTCGTCATTCCACTGGTATTCCATTTAACAGTCAAGGTCAATTATTTAAAAAACTAATCCTACCTTAAAATTACAACTTTTAAAACAAACAGGGGGAAATGGACGAGATTCCCCAAAACATCAAATTCTGAAAGCTCTTTTTACTTTAAATTTTCTTAACTATTGGCGCCAATTACAGCAATCTGCAGCAGTAAAACATTTTCAACAACCACTTAAAAAGCCACAAGCTAACAATTTGTGGGTGTACTATCCTTCATTACAAGGCCAATATTTAAAAAGAAAAGTTTTACAATGGGGTCGAGGTTATGTTCTTGTTCGTACAGGTGCCAGAGACGAGTGGTTCCCATCCCGACGGTTGAAGCAGTGCCATGGCGAAGAGGAGCTGGCCGGAGGACTTCCTGGTGGCATTTCAAAAATTAAATCTGAGTACTCAGAAAACCTTCACCTTCAAAACTCGACGAGCGGAACCCCCAACATTGGGTCAGCTAAAAAAGCTTACTCAAGAAGCTGAAGGGGTTGTTCAACAAGCTAGACAGCCCAAAACCTCATTGACCTTATTTCTGGCTATGCTAGCTGTAGTAAATTGCCAGATAACAGCTGGAGAATTCACATATTGGGCTTATCTTCCCTTTCCACCCTTATATCAAGGTGTGGCCTGGGGAGACAAAGAAGTTTTAGCATTTACTAATGATACTGCTTGGATCCCATCACCTTTTTAAAATCAGGATCCTGAGTTAGACACGGGTATAATAAACAGTTCATATCAATTTGGGGTAAAAGGGTTACCTATATGTCTTGGGAACAGTCCATATTGTTTACATACTTCTCATGAGGCTTGGGCTGTATGTTATAATCATAGTCACATTGCTGCCTTTACTATAATTGTTGTTACTCAAAGTTTTAAATATAATCATACTGCTCTGCTTAACAAAACCTTGCCTACTACATTATCCTTATGTCCTATTCCTGACGTGTCCGGAGGTGTTTCCCAATTAGAGTGGACTAGATGTAAAAGAAGTAGACCACGATTATTCTTAGAGGTAAAAGGTAGGAATTACAGATACCTTGTCACTGACTAAAGTGTGCATGGAGATTTTCAGACTAAGTTTAGCCACATTAGCCTACGATGACATAGAAACAATCATAGTATTTATGATAATGGTGACTAAACTATTATTTGACATGATGGTGGCTTGTTGCCCCCTATGCCACTTTTGGCCAACACCTCACAAATACAAAGTCATATATGAAAGTTACTAGCTACTGGCAAACCAATGTCTACTTTTACGGGAAACATGTCTTTGAATACCACTAATCTTTCTAATCCTTTCCATATATCTTTACATTGAAACAGATCTAGATATGTCATTGCTTGTGTTAAAAAACCTTACTTGTTGTTAGCGAGAATCTTTAAATGGGATAATAATACAGGAGTAGTTAACTGTACGGGCAATTGTACATTTTTAAGCTGTATAAATAGTACTTGGTGGCATAATAATTGGAATGAGACATACTCGAATATATATATTTTAAGAGCTAGAAAAAAAAAACCTGGTTACCTGTGAACGTGACACACACCTGGAGTAAATCTACTGGGGTTACTCAAATTTACAAAGTAATGCAAGATCTTGTCCACCACAGCCGAAGAGCGGTTGGGATCGTCGTAACAGCAGTAGTGGGACTTGTGGCCATTGCTTCCACCGCCGCTGTTGCTGGACTGGCGTTACATCAGAGGATCCAAAATGCAAAGTTCGTGCAACAATGGCATAAACAATCTCACTTGTTGTGACAACAACAATGAGACATCGATGCTCATTTGACTAAACGAGTAGATAATTTAAAACAAGTGGTTTCTTGGATAGGGGATCAGCTAACAGTGTTAAATACTCGAGCCTTGTTAAAATGTGACTGAAATACTACTCAATTTTGTATTACCCCTGTTCCTTTTAACAACACTGTACATAATTGGACAAAGATAAAAAGACTTTTAATTGGCGATAATAATCTTTCCCTAAAAATACAAAAACTAACACACAATATTTCTAAAACGTTTCGTAATCAGTTACCATTGCTGACTGGCACAGATTTAACGACTGGTATTGCACAAAGCTTGAAATCTTTAAACCCTATGAGTCCTATAAAAACTTTACTGACTTCTGTTTCTAGTAATGTATTGATTGTTGTTTTTGCCTTTGTCATTTTCACAGTCTGCTGGAAACGGTGCCAAAGGGCAAACACCGAATCCCAGTGAACCCAACATGTGATGATGGTTTTGAAAGAAATTCAAACCTGTAAATAAAGAAGGGGAAGATGTAGAGGACTGCGTGCTCGCAAACGAGACATTCCTGATAAGCCCTGCTCTTGCAGACAAAGCAGGACGGTCCTTCTCTGCAAACAGAAAGGACAAAGGAGCCAGCTGTAAACAGTGGGCTCTGGGAACTGGTCAATGTTTACTGATCTTGGGAGTCAAGGAAAGGTCAGAGAAGCAACACATGCCCCATGACTTGGTAACATTCCACAAATGGCTGTATAAAATAAAGCAGAGTGTGCCGTTCGGTGCGGCCGCCATGTATGTCTTGTCCTGTGTTGTCTTGTGTGTTCATTCCTTTGTTTTGGAAACACGCGGACCCCAACATATGTGCTACCAAACCCTTACAGTCTACTGAGGGCTCAGACATGTAAACAACTTACCATAGGCCCCTCAGCCTCACTCCTATATTCTCTTTGCTTGTGTAATGTTTGTTATCCCCAGGAACATGGAAATTCAATACTTTTAGAGATCAGGAGAGAGCTAGTCTTTGGTGTCTACTAGGTATGTATTTAATTTAATTCTCACCACAACTCAATGATACAGAAATTGTTATACTTGCAATTATGCAGTTAAGAAAACGGAGTCAAATTATGGATTGTTGGAAGTTCAAAACCAAAACATGTAGAAACTTTAAGACTCCGGAAATTCAATACTTTTAGAGATCAGGAGAGAGCTAGTCTTTGGTGTCTACTAGGTATGTATTTAATTTAATTCTCACCACAACTCAATGATACAGAAATTGTTATACTTGCAATTATGCAGTTAAGAAAACGGAGTCAAATTATGGATTGTTGGAAGTTCAAAACCAAAACATGTAGAAACTTTAAGACTCCGGAGTTCACAATGTTTATCTCACTGTTTTCTGCATGCCGCATCCAAAGGATTTTAATCAAGCCTTGGGAACAGGAGTGAGTAATTTAAATTTTCTTGCTCCACTCATTTGACTTATAATTTGAGAGTTAAACTACATTATACAAGATTCCTACCTAATTATGCTATACCATACCAAGAGTTGTACCAATATGTCCAGAATAGTGTTTTCTTACACCTTACATCCTGTGACTCATGCCCCGGCAACAATGAACTATGAGAAATCAGACATGTGGGCAGCAATTATCTAAAAAAGTCTCAACATCGCTGATCGTTACAGAAATGCAAGTCAAAACCACAATGAGATACCATTTCACACCAGTCAGAATGGCTATTGCTAAAAATTCAAAAAATAATAGTTGCTGGCAAGATTGAGAAAAAAATAAAAAGAATGCTTATACGCTGTTGATGGGAGTGTAAACTAGTTCAACCATTGTGAAGACAACTGTGGCGGTTTCATTGTGAAAGACAAGTGTGGTGGTTATTGAAGACATAAAAACAGAAATACCATTTGATTTAGCAATTCCATTACTGGATATATATCCAAAGAATATAAATTGTTCTACCATGAAGGTACATGCATGTGAATGTTCATTTCAGCACTTTTCACAATAGCAAATACATGGAATCAACATAAATGCCCATCAATAGTAAACTAGATAAAGAAAATGTGGTACATATACACCACGGAATACTATTCAGCCATAAAAACAAAGAGATCACGTCCTTTGCAGAAACATGGATCAAGCCGAAGGCCATTATTCTTCTCAAACTAATGCACGAACAGAAAACCAAATACTGCATGTTCTCACTTATAAGTGAGAGCTAAATGATGAGAACACATGGATACATAAAGGGGAACAACTCATACTGGGGTCTGTTGGAGGTAGAGGGTGGGAAGAGAGAGAGGATCAGGAAAAAAAAAAAAATGGATACTAGGGTTAATACCCGAGGGACAAAATAATCTGTACAACAAAAGCCATGACACAAGTTGACCTATATAACAAATCTGTACATGCATCCATGAACTTAAAAGTTAAATTTAAAAAGATCTTATACACCCATAACTTTTATACATGCAAATAAATTATGCATTACTTAATAACATGGATGAATTTTTTTTAAATGCATCATTAGGTGATTTCATCATTGTGTAAATATCAGTGTCTTTACACAAACCTAGATGATATAGCCAACTATAAAAATGGCCTATATGGTATAGCCTATTGCTCCTGAGCTACAAATCTCTACAGCATGTTACTGTACTGAATGCTGTAGGCAGTTGTAACACAGGGTAAGTATTCGTGTATCTACACATATCTAAACATAGAAAAGTAGAGTAAAAATATGGCATTATAATCATATTGGACCATGGTCTTATATGCTGTTTTTCATTGATGAAATCCCATTATGTGGCTCATGACTGAATAGAAAAATAGCCAGCTACTATTTACTGAACATTTAATAATGTAGGCATTGGGTGTCTAATTCATATTCATATTTATGGCACAGTTTCTTCATCTGCAAAACTAGGGTAATGATTTCATACATATGAAAGTGTATATAAGTTATATATAATATATATGATATATAATTTCATGTACTTGACATATCATAAATGAAATATATAAATACAATATATGTAAATTAAAACGTTTATATTTTATAAATTATATATTATATATCATATAATTGTATATACATCACATATGCAATTTCATATATATGATATATATCACATATGTAAAATCTATATATGAAATTGTGTATATATGAATATATGTAAAATCATATTTATAATATATATTTCTTAAGATTCAGGTAAACAGACAAAACAACTATATGTGATGATATATACGTAAGGCGATGAATTTGTTAGCTAGCCTGATTTAATATTCCACAATACAAATATATAATATCATGACTTTGCAACCCATAAACCTAGAAAATTATATCAATTAAAAATATAATTATATTTTTAAATGCACAGTTATAAATTTAAAAAGGAAAGACCTTGGAACAACTACTGGCTCATGGTAAAGTTATCCATGAATGTTAACTATTAAGAGTATCAGATTATGGAATCTTCACAACAACCTTGTAAAGTAGATACCAGTATTACCCCCAGTTACAGGTGATTACATGTAGGTTCAGAGAAAGTCTATAACTTGAGTGTGGTCGCACATATAGTAGGTAGCAAAAAAATGATTCAAACTTAGGTATGTCCAACATTTTTCACTATAACAAACTTCCCCTCCAAAAAATTATTTGACAATCTGTTTAATGCTAAGATGTTTGTATCTCAATTTTTTATTCCAGGGACATTATTTTCATTTTCTATCTCTAATAACTCCATTGAATTCACACTTCTCACATCCAACATGACTTTCCCTCTGGGGTAATTTTTCTCCAACTTGCCTTAGCAGGTAATTCCTACTTGTTATTTTATACATCATATTTTTAAGAGTTGAAAACTTAGCTACCCACATTTTTTATTGTTGCTTTTAGACCATTACTCCTTCATTATCTTCCCAAACCCCAAGTTCCTCAGAAATCTGTAAATTCTACCTCAGTCTACTGTTATCCATTCTTCTTACTTGTTGTCTTATATTGACTCCTGGTCTATCTCTCTCAGTTACTAAAGATCTTAGCAACTGAATCATTGTATTTCTTTCTGCTTTAAAAACTGTCATCATCCCAAATGGTGTCACACCCATATGGATAAAATTATCATCATTCTGGGCAATTGATTTCCTACTTTTTCACCTTAAGTGGTCTCCACAGCCAATATATTTAGCTTTTACATGGCCATGCACCACACCTTTCCATTACCTGAAATTTGATCACATATGAACTCTGATATCCCCTTTCTCATTAAACTCATCACAACTTTCTATCTCTTCACTCTTTTAATTATAAATTAAATTCTCATGTAATGAAAATTACTGAGATAAATCATCAGATTGTTTACCTCTCACTTCAATCTCTTCTCCTTTGCTAACAGCACTTCTTTTATCTTTACTTAATTTCTTTCTTTCTTTCTTTTCTTTCTTTTTTCTTTTCTTTTTTTTTTTTTTAGACTGAGTCTAGCTCTGTTGCCCAAGCTGGAGTGCAGGAGTGCAGTGGTGTGATCGCAGTTCACCAGAACCTCTGCCTCCAGGGTTCAAGCAATTCTCCTGCCTCAGCCTCCCAAGTAGCTGGGACTACAGGTGCGTGCCACCATGCCTGGCTAAGTTTTGTAATTTTAGTAGAGACGGGGTTTCACTATGTTGGCCAGGCTGGTCTCGAACTCCTGACCTCGTGATCCACCCGCATCGACCTCCCAAAGTGCTGGGATTATAGGTATGAGCCACCATGCTCGGCCTCTTTACTTAATTTCTTAGCCAGTGTATTAATTTTCTAAAGTTACATTGTTAACAGAGCTGTGTTCCAGCTGGTTGCTCCAGCATATCTTCTGTTTCTTTGCTTTTTTCAGTTTCTGCAATCTACCTGCATTATTTAGCTCATGGCAGCTTCCTACATTTTCAAAGCCATCAGTGTAGCAAATTGAAATATTTTTCTCTCTCTGAACTCTGCCTTGTCTGATCATATCTCTTCCTGTGCTTCTTTGGTCAAGTTCAGTCTAGATCCCATGGTCCTTTCAGTTTTAGATCAATCTTGTTGTCTTCTTTTCTCTTTCTTTTTCCCTTCCCTTCCTTTCTCTTCCCTCCCCTACGTCATTCCTTTTTCTTCCTTTCCCACACTAAGTTTTCAGCTTTGACTTCACATTATCATCAAGAGTTTTGTACAAATACTGTTGTCAGGAGCCTCACTCAGAATCTGTTAAGTCGGAATATCTTGGAATGAGCTAAGGCATCCATACGTTATAAAGTCTCCCCAGGTGTATATAATGTGGAATCAAGATTTTGAGCCTCTTCTCTACACTTTCCAGGGGTAATTTTCTTCACTTTTGTTGTTTCTATAATATCATTAGTCATATGTTGATTTCCCATATAGATTTACAACTAAGACCTATCTTCTAAACTTTATGTGTTTATACCCAATGCTTACTGGAAATCTCCATTTAGCACTAAAACAGAAGAGGGCAACACTGAGTTCTTTTTTTTTTTTCCCAATCCCCTAAAGAGGAAACCAAAACTCTTTACAGTCTTTCAAATGAGTGTCATATTCTCTGTCTCCAATACCATTTTTAGATTGAACTACTGTCTTCTACCACCTTGCCTTCTCAATGCTTTGCTTCTCATCAACATAGCCACCTTTCAATTCACTTCACAGCCTTTTGCTAGTGTAATCTTTCTCAAATGAAAATTTGAACATGACATTTATCTGCTTATGTTGTATTGGCCTCCAAATAAAATTAAAACCTCATGACATATTATACTTGATCATCAATAATCTGATGCTTACTAACTTTCTAGCTTTGTCTCATGCCATTAAAACCTCTTCCCTCATACTCTACGTTTTAGCCATTCTGACATATTTGTTGATTAAGGTTTTCTCCCAGGCTTTGGTGTAAGTATTTTCTGTGATTGGATTACCTTAACTCCACACAACCTGCTTTTAATCCCACTCATGCTACAGGAATTGATGACAGCTCCTTCAGTTGAGAAAGTCATTTTTATTTTCTAACTTAGGTACATCATTTTTAGAGAAATAGTTTTCAACATGTGATCTTTGTATCAGCATCATCAGGATCACCTGGGAACTTGTTAGTAATTCAAATTGTCAAACACCACTTCAGACCTGCTAAATTCGAAACTATTTGCATTAACAAGTCCTCCAGGGGATTCTAAATCAAGTTAAAGTTGGAAAATTACTGCTTTAAAGCACAGAATTGCAATACAATGTACAAATTTTCATGAGTGTTTGTCCTCACTGTATGAAATTATTTGACCGAGGTACTCCATTTTTTTTATCACTATCAATTCAATGCTGACTGCAGCACTGGAAATGTTGATATTCAAGAAATAGTTGTTATATTTTTGAATAAATTAATATCTGAAAATTAGAAATTACTTAATTTAGTAGTTTACCAGGCAATAGCTAAAGTTTTGAGGAAAAGCGACTTTAAGGCATACCCCATAAGTACCTAACAGCTTGTCCCTGGGCACTCCAAAATAACTTCAACATCAGAGGATTTTAGATTTGCCTGAATTTTCTCTAAGTTTATTTGAGTGGATTCAACTTCACACTTCCAAAATCACATTCAAACATGAGCTTATCCAGCTTCTATTTGAAAAACAGAAAATAAAATGCAAAAACACCAGCTTGTTCAGATTCGGACTTAGCTAACGCTTTTTTAAGACTTACTGTATGACACGTTCTTTACTAGATGTTTTCACAAATGCCAATCTCAAAAGTTCTAAATTGATATAAAGAATAATAACAATGGTAAGGTTTCCTTTAATATTTACATGTTTCAGTTTTTTTTTTTTTTTTTTTTTTTGAGACAGAGTCTCGCTCTGTCACCCAGGCTGGAGTGCAGTGGCCGGATCTCAGCTCACTGCAAATTCCGCCTCCCGGGTTTACGCCATTCTCCTGCCTCAGCCTCCGGAGTAGCTAGGACTACAGGCGCCCGCCACCTCGCCAGGCTAGTTTTTTTGTATCTTTTAGTAGAGACGGGATTTCACCGTGTTAGCCAGGCTGGTCTCGATCTCCTGACCTTGTGATCCGCCCGTCTCGGCCTCCCAAAGTGCTGGGATTACAGGCTTGAGCCACCGCGCCCAGCCTAGTATTTTGTGATTTAGAATATATTTCACATCAATTGTCATTTTATCCTCACAGCTCCCCAGAGGATTGGTAGACTAGTAAAGTTTTAAGTCAACATTTTATAGATTAGAAAATTGAGACCGAGATTTTAAAAGACATACCCAAGCCACACATAAGAAGGGTAATGTAGGCAGACCAGACTAAGGTCTATAAATTCTAGGTTACTGATTTTCCCCATAAGCCATGATGCCTTCCAAATAGCACTAGCTTTTTAAAATTAGAGATTTCTGATATATATTTACTGGGGCTAACAGACAGAGCTCTGTAAAAAGCAGAGTTTTAGAAAAAACAAACAAAACTTTGAACAAAAATTCTGTCCATCATGCAACATTGTGAGGACCCCCGTTTCATTTGGTTGCCAGTTGAGGCAAAATTAAGACCAACAACCACAGGGCAACCATCAGACTGACAGTAAATATAAATAAAGAATGAGATGTAAAAACAGAATTATACCAATAAATTAGAAATATTAATTTTAAAATCAAAGTTTCAAATTAATATTCCATATGCTTCTCACGACCAACTGCCAATACTTTTCTTTCTTAAGCAAGAACAGAAAAGTAATTATTATTGCTTTCACTCCTGGTTTTTAATTATGAAACTCCAGAATAGTTTCAGTTCATAACTAATTTCAAAATTGCAAATGGAACTTTTAAGTAGAAAATGATTTATCAATATTAGTAAATGAAATGTAATCTTCACATCAGTAATAATTGAAGCAGTTTTTGAGATGACACTATGTTTATACATTTTTGTATTATTATACTTTAAGTTCTGAGTTACATATGTAGAACAGGCAGTTTTCTTACATAGGTATACATGTGCCATGGTGGATTACTGCACCCATCAACCCGTCACCTACATTAGGTATTTCTTCTAGTGTTATCCCTCCCCTAGCCCCCCAACCCCCACAGGTCATGGTGTGTGATGTTCCCCTCCCTGTGTCCATGTATTCTCATTGTTCGAATCCCACTTCTGAGTGTGGACATGTGGTGTTTGGTTTTCTGATCTTGTGACAGTTTGCTGAGAATGATTGTTTCCAGCTTCATCCATGTCCCTGAAAAGGACAGGAACTCATCCTTTTTATGGCTGCATAGTATTCCATGGTGTACATGTGCCACGTTTTCTTAATCCAATCTGTCATTGATGGGCATTTGGGTTGGTTCCAAGTCTTTGCTATTGTGAATAGTGCCACAATAAACATATGTGTGCATGTGTCTTTGTAGTAGAATGATTTTTAATCCTTTGGGTATATGCCCACTAATGGGATTGCTGGGTCAAATGGTATTTCTAGTTCTAGATCCTTAAGGAATTGCCACACTGTCTTCCACAATGGTGGAACTAATTTACATTACCACCAACAGTGTAAAAGTGTTCCTATTTTTCCACAATCTCTCCAGCATCTGTTGTTTTCTGAATTTTTAATGATCACCATTCTATCTGGCATGAGATGGTGTCTCATTTTGGTTTTGATTTGCATTTCTCTAATGACCAGTGATGATGAGCACTTTTTTCTTAGGTCTGTTGGCTGCATAAATGTCTTCTTTTGAGAAGTGTTTTCTCATATGCTTTGCCCATTTTTTTGATTTTTTTTTCTTGTAAATTTGTTTAAGTTCTTTGTAGATTCTGGATATTAGAACTTTGTCAGATGGGGGCAAAAATTTTCTCCCATTTTATAGGTTGCCTGTTTATTCTGATGACAGTTTATTTTGCTGTGCAGAAGCTCTTTAGTTGAATTAGATTCCATTTGTCAATTTTGGCTTTTGTTGCAATTGCTTTTGGTGTTTTACTCATGAGGTCTTTGCCCATGCCTATGTCCTGAATGGTATTGTCCAGGTTTTCTTCTAGGATTTTTATGTTTACGTCTTTGATTCATCTTGAGTTGATTTTTGTATAAGGTGTAAGGAACTGGTTCAGTTTCACTTTTCTGCATATGGCTAGCCAGTTTTCCCAACACCATTTGTTAAATAGAAAATCTTTTCTCCATTGCTTGTGTGTGTCAGGTTTGTGAAAGATCAGATGGTGGTAGATGTGTGGTGTTATTTCTGAGGCCGCCGTTCTGTTCCATTGTTCTTTATATCTGTTTTTGTACCAGTACGATGCTGTTTTGGTTACTATAGCCTTGTAGTATAGTTGGAAGACAGGTAGCGTGATGCCTCCAGCTTCGTTCTTCTTACCCAGGATTGTCTTGGCTATGAGGGTTCTTTTTTGGTTCCATATGAACTTTAAAATAGTTTTTTTCCAATTCTGTGAAGAAAGTCAGTCGTAGCTTGATGGGGATAGCATTGAATCTATAAATTAATTTGAGCAGTAAGGGCATTTTCACGATATTGATTCTTCCTATCCGTGAGCATGAAATGTTTTACTATTTGTTTGTGTCCTCTATTATTTCCTTGAGCAGTGGTTTGTGGTTTTCCTTGAAGAAGTCCTTCACATCCCTTGTAACTTGTATTCCTTGGTATTTTATTTTCTTAGTAGCAATTGTGAATGGGAGTTTACTCATGATTTGGCTCTCTGTTTGTCTCTTATTGGTGTATAGGAATGCCTGTGATTTTTGCATATTGATTTTGTATCCTGAGACTTTGCTGAAATTGCTTATCAGCTTAAGGAGATTTGGGGATGAGACAATAGGTTTTTCTAAATATACAATCATGTTATCTACAAACAGAGACAATTTGACTTCCTTTTTTCCTATTTGAATACCCTTTATTGCTTTCACTTGCCTGATTGTCCTGGCCAGAACTTCCAATGCTATGTTAAATAGGAGTGGTGAGAAAGGGCATCCTTGTATTGTGCAGGTTTTCAAAGTGAATGCTTCCAGTTTTTTCCATTCAGGATGATACTGATTGTGAGTTTGTCATAAATAGCTGTTATTATTTTGAGATATGTTCCTTTGATACCTAATTTATTGGGAGTTTTTAGCATGAAAGGCTGTTGAATTTTGTCAAATGCCTTTTCTGCATCTATTGAGATAGTCATGTGATTTTTGTCTATGGTTCTGTTTATATCATGGATTACATTTATTGATTTGCGTATGTTGAACCAGCCTTGCATCCCAGTGATGAGGCCGACTTGGTCGTGGTGGATAAGCTTTTTGTTGTGCTGCTGGGTTAGATTTGCCAGTATTTTATTGAGGATTTTTTGCATCAATGTTCATCAGGGATACTGGCCTAAAATCCTCTTTTTTGTTGTTGTGTCTCTGCCAGGCTTTGGTATCAGGATGGTGCTGGTCTCATCAAATGAGTTAGGGAGGATTCTCTGTCTTTTATTGATGAGGATAGTTTCAGAAGGAATGGTACCAGCTCCTCTTTGTACCTCTGCTAGACTTCAACTGTGAATCTGTTTGGTCCTGGGCTTTTTTTGGTTGGTAGGCTATTAATTATTGTCTCAATTTCAAAACCTCTTATTGGTCTATTCAGAGATTCAACTGCTTCCTGGTTTAGTCTTGGGAGGGTGTATGTGTCCAGGAATTTATCCATTTCTTCTAGATTTTCTAATTTATTTCGGTAGAGGTGTTTATAGCATTCTTTGATGGTATTTTGTATTTCTGTGGAATCAGTGGTGATATCCCTTGTATCATTTTTTATTGTATCTATTTGATTCTTCTCTCTTTTCTTCTTTATTAGTCTGGTTAGCAGTCTATTTTGTTGATCTTTTCCAAAAAACAGCTCCTGGATGCATTGATTTTTTTGAAGGGCTTTGTGTGTGTGTGTGTTTCTATCTCCTTCAGTTCTGCTCTCATCTTTGTTATTTCTAGTTTTCTGCTAGCTTTTGAATTTATTTGCTCTTGCTTCTCTAGTTATTTTGATTGTGATATTAGGGTGTCAATTTTAGATATCTCCTGCTTTCTCTTGTGTGCATTTAGTACTATAAGTTTTCCTCCACACACTGCTTTAAATGTGTCCCAGAGATTCTGGTACATTGTGTCTTTATTCTCATTTGTTTCAAAGAATATTTTTATTTCTGCCTTCATTTTGTTATTTACCCAGTCATCATTCAGTAGCAGGTTGTTCAGTCTCCATGTAGTTGTGTGGTTTTGAGTGAATCAAACAAATTAAAAAATTGTCTCTCATTCAAGAATGGTTTATTTATTTTATTCTTATTTATATTATTTGCATGATTCAATTTCTATGAAATGTTTGAATTTCTTAATCCTGCATACTAATTTGATTGCAATGTGGTCTGAGAGTCAGTTTGTTGTCATTTCTGTTCTTTTACATTTGCCGAGGAGTGTTTTACTTCCAATTATGTGGTCAATTTTAGAATAAGTGTAATGTGGTGCTGAAAACAATGTATATTCTGTTGATTTGGGAAGGAGAGTTCTGTAGATATCTATTAGGTCCACTTGGTCCAGAGCTGAGTTCAAGTGCCGGATATCCTTGTTAATTTTCTGTCACGTTGATCTGTCTAATATTGACAGTGGGGTGTTAAAGTCTCCCATTATTATTGTGTGGGAGTCTAAGTCTCTTTGTAGGTCTCTAATAACTTGCTTTATGAATCTGAGTGCTCCTGTACTGGGTGGATATATATTTAAGATAGTTAGCTCTTCCTGTTGAATTGATCCCTTTACCATTATGTAATGGCCTTCTATGACTCTTTTGATCTTTGTTGATTTAAAGTCTGTTATGTCAGAGACCAGGATTGCCACCCCTGCTTTTTTTGTTGTTGTTGTTGTTTTCCTTCCATTTATTTGGTAGATCTTCCTCCATTCTTTTATTTTGACCCTCTGTGTGTCTTTGCATGTGAGGTGGTCCTCCTGAATACAGCACACTGATAGTTCCTGACTCTTTATCCAATTTGCCACTCTGTGTCTTTTATTTGGGGCATTTAGCACATATACATTTAAGGTTAATATTGTTACATATGAATTTGATACTGTCATTATGAAGCTAACTGGTTAGTTTGCCCCTTAATTGATGCAGTTTCTTCATAGCATCGATGGTCTTTATAATTTGGCATGCTTTTGCAGTGGCTGGTACCGGTTGTTCCTTTCCATATTTAGTGCTGCCTTCAGGAGCTCTTGTAAGGCAGGTCTGGTGATGACAAAATCTCTCACCATTTGTTTGTCTGTAAAGGATTTTATTTATCCTTCAGTTATGAAGCTTAGTTTGGCTGGGTATGAAATTCCAGGTTGAAAATTCTCTTCTTTAAGAATGTTGAATATTGGCCCCCACTCTCTTCTGGCTTGTAGAGTTTCCGCCAAGAGATCCACTCGTAGTCTGATGAGCTTCTCCTTGTGGGTAACCCGACTTTTCTGGCTGCCCTTAATATTTTTTCCTTCATTTCAACCTTTGTGAATCTGACAATTATTTGTCTTGGGGTTGCTCTTCTCAAGGAGTATCATTGTGGTGTTCTCTGTATTTCCTGAATTTGAATGCTGGCTTGCCTTGCTAGGTTGGGGAAGTTCTCCTGATAACATCCTGAAGAGTGTTTTCTAACTTGGTTCTATTCTTCTCATCACTTTCAGGTGCACCTATCAATCGTAGATTTGGTCTTTTCACGTAGTCCCATATTTCTTGGAGGCTTTGTTCCTTTCTTTTCACTCTTTTTTTTCTCTAATCTTGTCTTCTCACTTTATTTCATTAATTTGATCTTCAATCACTGATATCCTTTCTTCTGCTTGATTGAATTGGCTATTGAAGCTTGTATATGCTTCACTAAGTTCTCCTACTGTGGTTTCCAGCTCCATCGGGTCATTTAAGCTCTTCTCTACACTGATTATTCTATTTAACCATTTGTCTAACATTTTTTTCAAGGTTTTAGCTTCCTTGCAATAGGTTAGAACATGCTCCTTTAGCTTGGAGAAGTTTATTATTACCGACCTTCTGAAGCCTACTTCTGTCAACTCATCAAACTCATTCTCCATCCAGTTTTGTTCCCCTCCTGGTGAGTAGTTACGCTCCTTTGGAGGAGAAGAGGCATTCTGGTTTTTGAAATTTTCAGCCTTTCTGCTCTGGTTTCTCCCCATCTTTGTGGTTTTATCTACCTTTGGTCTTTGATGTTGGTGACCTATGGATGGGGTTTTGGTGTTGATGTCCTTTTTGTTGATGTTGCTGCTATTCCTTTCTGTTTGTTAGTTTTCCTTCTAACAGACCTTTCCCTTAGCTGCAGGTCTGTTGGAGTTTGCTGGAGGTCCACTCCAGATCCTGTTTGCCTGGGTATCACCAGCAGATACTGCAGAACAGCAAATATTGCTGTCTAATCCTTCCTCTGGAAGCTTCGTCCCAGAGGGGCAACCACCTATATGAGGTGTCTGTTGGCCGCTACTGGGAGGTGTCTCCCAGTCAGGCTACAAGGGCGTCAGGGACCCACTTGAGGAGGCAGTTTGTTCATTATTGGAGCTCGAATGCCATGCTGAGAGAACCACTGCTCTCTTCAGAGCTGTCAGGCAAGGACATTTAAGTTTGCAGAAGCTGTCTGCTGCTTTTTGTTCAAATATGCCCTACCCTCAGAGTTGGAATCTAGAGAGGCAGTAAACCTTGCTGAGCTGCAGTCGGCTCTGCCCAGTTTGAGGTTACCTGCTGCTTTGTTTGCGCTGTGAGCATAGAACAGCCTACTCAAGCCTCAGCAATGGTGAATGCCCCTCTCCTCACCAAACTTCAGTGTTCCAGTTCAATCTCAGACTGCTGCACTAGCACTGAGCAGGGATCCTTGGGCATGGGACCTGCCAAGCCAGGCACAGGAGGAAATCTCCTGGTTTGCTGGTTGCAAAGACCATGGGAAAAGCACAGTATTTGGACAGGAGTGTATCGCTCCTCTAGGTACAGTCACTCACAGCTTCCTTTGACTAGAAAAGAGAAATCCCCCAACCCCTTGTGCTTCCTGGGTGAGGTGATGTCCCGCCCTTCTTTGGCTTGCCCTCCATGGGCTGTACCCACTGTCCAACCAGTCCCACTGAGATGAATCAGGTACCTCAGCTGGAAATGCAGAAATCACCCTGCACAGATCTTCTGTGTCAATCTCGCTGGGAGCTGTAGACCAGAGCTCTTCCTATTTGGCCATCTTGGAAGCTGGGCTTTTTCTACTTTTTTAAGTATGAGTGATATTTATTATGTAACCAGTATAACAAATTAAAAAATTGCTTCTCATTCAATAAAGGCTTATTTTTTATTCTTATTTATATTATTTACATGATTCAATTTTTATGAAAGGTTCAAAACAAATAAATATATACAAAAACAAAGTACACTACTTGTTGTCAGGCTGGAGGTAAATATTCTTAATGATGATAAAATAGTCACAGAGTTTATTTTCAGCAGTGTATGAGTGGTTACTGTATGAAAATGTTCTAAAATTAGACTGTAGCGATGGTCATGCAACTTTGTGAATATACTAAAATCCTTTGACTTGGACACTTACAACAAGTGAATTTTATATTATAAGTTGTATCTCAATAAAGTTGTTTGGGGGAAAAAAAAAAACTATTGTTATCAGAACTGTTTTTTTTCCTAGAGATATAAGCACATAAATTAATAGAATGCAACAGAGTCCAAAAATAAGTCTGTCTGTCTGTCTATCTATCTATCTATCTATCTATCTATCTATCTATCTATATACCTATCTAGCTACTTACCAATCACTCTTTTGGGTATGAATCTAAAGGAAACAAAATCAGCACCTCATAGAAATATCCGTGCTCCCATGTTCATTACAGCATTATTCACAATAGCCAATATGAAAACAACCTTAGTGTCTGTGGAATTATGACTGGATAAAGGTATTGTGTTATACATACACTTGAATATTGTTCAAATTTTTAAAGGTAGATCCTGCCATTTGTGGCAACAGAGATGAACCTGGAGGACATTATGCTAAGTTAAATAAACTAGACACAGAAGAAAAAAAAATACTGCTTGATCTACTTGATTTCTCCATGTAGAATTTTAAAACAATCTACTAGAGAGTAGGATTGTTGTTATTACAGGTAGAGAGAAAATGGGGAGATACACATCATAGGGTATAAAGCTGCAGTTATACAGATAAAACACAGCTTGAGGACTATAGTAAATACTACTGTATATTGACAATTTGCAAAAAAAGAATAGGTTTTACATTCTTTTGCCTTACAGAAGAAAATGACTATATGAGATAATGATTATGTTAACTGGCTTGACTGCAGTAATCAAGAATGGTTTAAATGCCACTCTAATGGCAATCCCTAATCCTTGCAAAACAATTCAGGTTTTATCTAAAAAGGTAGTTTTTTCTATTTGTCAACACAACAGTTTATGTTTTCAACAATTTTTAGATCCAGACGTTGTCTAGGATTTCCTCAAACCAAGATGGTTTTATTTTCAATAATTTAGAAATTTTGCTGCAGTCTGTTAAAAGAAAAACTTCAGCCAAATTAAATTTAAAGGAGTTTACTTGAGCAATGAACGATTTGTAAATCAAGCAGCTCTCAGAATCACAGTAGATTCAGAGAGACTCCAGGGAGGCCTCGTAGTCAACAAATTTATAAACAAATAAAGGGAGGTGATGTACAGAAATTGGAAGTGAGGTACAGAAATAGCTGGATTGTTGGTTACAAGTTGGTGTTTGCCTTGTGTGAATGCAGTTTGAACACTCAGCAGTGTATGAGTGGTTACTGTATGGTTGCTGGGATTGGCCAAGACTCAGATATTGTTACAAGCACATACTCCTAAGCTAGGTTTTCAATCTTGTGTACCTATTAATTTAGGATACAGATGATAGCCCACAAAGTATGGAGTCCTTCTCAGGCCATATTTAAGACGTTTTAACAATTCCCCGCTTTTGGTCATCTTCTCGATTTTGAGAGATTGACCAAAACTTTAGTCATTGATGTCACTATTACTATTGGTATTGAAACCCACTGGGAAACAATAAAACAGTCAGTTTTGCAAAAGCATGAATGAAGACTGAGTAGAGGTACCTCCTTATGCTTGAATGTTCTTTTTACAGGAGCAAAACAAAACCTGGTCAGTTATAGGACCTATGTGTTTCCTTAAAATATTAATTTGATGATATTACATTTAGCAAAAGTGATTCTATTTTTTTGCTTGTTTGTTTAGCCTGTTGGTACCTAGTGCATGAGGTCAGTCCAAAACAATGACCTCCCATAATTTTGTTTTAAAAAAATCCCTAGTTTTAGTAAAGTCCTCACTTTAGTGACAGTATGACAAAACTTAGGGCCTTAGCGCCTCTCTGTTACCATTATTTTGGATTTCCCGTCTCAGCATATCATTCATAGGTTACAGTGTCCACATAATCTCACATTTCTTTCAGCTCTTGTTATTTCAGTTGAGAGATTATTTTACTTTCTAGACATGGCTGCATGCAAACATTTACAATATTTGAGAGAATACAGTGCACCAGGCAGACTATTATTATGATTATTCAGATAATAATATCAAGAGTATGGAGTATGCTGCTAATCCAGAATCCCCATAAACCAAACCACATAAATTCAAATAGATCAAACAATGAGCTAGGTAAAGAGTTTACTCACTTAACTAAGCAGTCCTTTCATTAATTCCCTAGAACTGAATCTCTGTAATACCCAGTGTTTTCTCCATAGGCCATAAGTGCTTGTAGCTGCAGATACTACTATTTAGCCAGTAAGTAATCTAGAACAATTCAATTATTTAGCATAGCTTTCACAAGAGAATGTAGAGTCTGTTGTGTAACCATAGCCTTTACAGTAGTATCTGCTGTAGAGCCTATCATGAGGGATACAGTTATAACCATTGCCCGTTTTACTCCAAATCATAGAAAATTGTCCTAACAAATGATGCCCTTATAGAAGAATGAATGCTTCCTGGTAATGTTCAATTTGACCCATAATGTGGGTTAAAAGGAGTGAACTAATCTTCTGTTTAGTTGCAAGGCAACGTATGTAACATTAAAGTTTCTCACCTATTTTGAGCCTTCTTATTTTATCTATCAAAAAATAAAGTTATCAACGTATAAAGCTGGCTGCAAAATCCTTCCCAAATAAAAGTATACCCAATAAGTTTAAATAACAGACCCCCCCCCTTCACTTCTGTTGTTTATAGAGGCATAAGCAAGGAAAAATATTTAAAGATAAGAGTTTAATGACGGTAGAGAAGTCTTGATCTAACATCTTGGGAAAAGCTGTTCACATCAGGGATGCCATCTTCTTCTGGGGAGAAACTTCCCTGATTAGCTTTACCTTAAGAGTTCCGGCCGGGCGCGGTGGCTCAAGCCTGTAATCCCAGCACTTTGGGAGGCCGAGACAGGCGGATCACGAGGTCAGGAGATTGAGACCATCCTGGCTAGTACGGTGAAACCCCGTCTCTACTAAAAAATACAAAAAACTAGCCGGGCGAGGTGGCAGGCGCCTGTAGTCCCAGCTACTCGGGAGGCTGAGGCAGGCAAATGGCATAAACCCGGGGGGCGGAGCTTGCAGTGAGCTGAGATCTGGCCACTGCACTCCAGCCTGGGCGACAGAGCGAGACTCCGTCTCAATAAAAAAAAAGTTCCAATGGGTGTACAGTTCCAAGAGTGTGGAGAGAGCCTTCTCAGTTGTGAGATTATGTAGCAAGGTTCAGGGTCCCAAAGTTTTGTTGCAGTGTGGATGGCAAGGGCAGTCTTTCTCTGATGTTCGCAGGAGATTCAGTCTTCAGGTTCTAGATTGTGAAGGGGTTGACTGTTCTCAGAGCTTTTTTACCTGAAGAAAATACACCGAGGCATAATAATTAACTGTAATATCATCACCCCTTTTGCATGGGAAAGCTTTTATACAATCAGAAAACAGGCATTGAAAATGATAATTTCATGAAATCTCTTTATAATGTTTAAAAGGCCCATCAGGTAGCCAAATATGCCTGGAGCTTTGATATTGATTTGACAAACTAAAAATTGATTATAAACTATTTTAGCAATTTATAAGTTACCACACCAATATGTTTAATTTGGATTTTATCTTTTCCATAATGAGACATGGAATGCAGAACTTTTAATAACATATGTTTGAAGGATTCAAGAAGAACAAGGTGGCTAGCCTGGTTCTCCAGGGCTCTATGCTTAGCTAACTTTAGACTTATATCCTCTTGAATACCAGTTGTTTTTCCAATTGAGATGCATAGTGCTGATAACTGATGGGTTATCTTAGGTAATTTTACTTAGACCATGTAGTTCATTCAAATTTTATATCTAAACAATTTCAGCATTGGCTGATTTAGCATGCAAACCTGGAAAAGTATTTCTTTTGTATTCAATTAATTTTTGTTCTACTTGGGTTAGCAGTTTTATAACCCAGGCAGTCTTTTCATTAAAGTTCCAGAAATTCTTACCCAGTTCAAATGATGTGATTCTAAAGTTATGAGAAACCTGTATTTAAGAGTGCTTTTCAGGGCCCTGTCTATCCTTTCATGAACCTCTTAAAAGACATATTCTAGGATTTTTGGTGCTTGTGAAGTTTTCAGAAACTGCATCAACATTAAACAAATAAGTTAATGTTCAAATGACTTTAAATTGTAATAGTTAAAGACAAAATTGACAAGAAAATTTGGTTATTTCTGTAGTCTGCAATAACTTAACACAATAAACATAGTTATGATTGATAGCATATACTTAGAAATATTAGAATTTTAGAAACCCCATACTATTTTGAAACATGTATTGATATTATTCCACTAAAATATAACCTGAAGAAGGGTAAACATTATCTTTTATTTTGACAATGTTTCCCATGTAACTAAACATGTCAAATAATTCTGTTTACCTATCTTTTGGATGCCTTGGGGGTCCTCTGTAGCATTTCAAAGTTAGAGGTCAAAAAACACAATTAGGAAACTGAAATTTAATTTTGGGAAGCCTATCAAACATGTTAAAGATTTAAAACTTGATATTATGAAATAGAATTCCAGTTTACCATAAGTCATTCATTTAGCCAAAATTATAACTCAAAAATTTTTTTAAAGGCGAAAACATTTACTCATTGATAGAAAGAACACATCTTTCCAAAAAATCTGTCTCTTGTTCCCCCCATCCCTTTCTTTGTTAGTATATTCAAAAGCCAAACAAAAATCTTTTATTATCTTTCAATATTACATAAAAATCTTGTTCAAGAGACAAAGCCAAATTTCACCCTTGCATTAGTGTCCTATTAATGTCAA
Source organism: Rhinopithecus roxellana (assembly GCF_007565055.1). NCBI lineage: Eukaryota > Metazoa > Chordata > Mammalia > Primates > Cercopithecidae > Rhinopithecus > Rhinopithecus roxellana. The sequence continues at coordinate 26,667,950 of NC_044555.1, forward strand.
CCCTAATTTTTAACAAAACCTTATAGACAAATCTATCCAATTATAATCAGTTTGATCTTAAAGTGAGATTCTCATAAACGTTTTCTATCCCTTTATAATTATTTGTTAAAAAGCAGATCAGCTTTCAAGGGAAACCGTGTTGTGCTTTTATTCCAAAGTTCAATTTCAACTGAATAACACCCTTTTAACTTTAATTAATATGTTTGCACACATAATTTATTTTACAAGATTAATTTTTACAAACCTTATACAACTGGTTCAAACCATTAACTTTGTCTTATGTAATTACAAATACTCCTTTAACCTGCTAAGCTAGGCAAGAATTTACATTTCCATGTTTTTTACAACTTTTTACTAAAAACACGTTTTAATTTTCTTACACACCTTGTGTGTAAAACTGATTTTTTTTCTGTAGTTTCAATTGCATGTGATAATGGTAACTCTTAGCAATTTTTAGTTTTGGTGAAAAACCTTGTAAGTTATTTTAACTATGTAGTAGGTGTGGACCATAGGTCACCAGAAAGATAAGGTTCAACTCTTTCCAGCATAGCTAGAAGGGTGGCTAACTCCAACTATCTCCTGGCCTTACCTAGCTGTAAAGCAGGCCAGGTGAACAATTTTCAAAAATTGACATTAAAGCATTTAGTAAACCTAATATCAGACCTGCCTAATTTAGACCAAGTGTCTTTATTTTTACCAATAATCTTTAAAGCTCTTTTTATTTTCCAAAAATCACTAGTCACATGAAATAAAAGACAAAAAAGTTTTATGCTCTTTTAAATTTTTTATTTAAAACAAAACAGTTTTATGTTCTTTTAAATTTTTTATTTAAGTGTTTATGTTTCTTTAAACGAATTAATTAGAGCTCTTTAACATAAGCATCTCACATACAACACATATATAACTACGAACCAGAGATACAGAAGATTCAGTAGTTGTAAGATTTTTTTATTTGACAGTTTTTAAGTGTTTTTGTTGTTGTTTGTTTGTTTGTTTTTATTTGATTACTGGCATTAGGGTGGAGTCCCTGGAGGAACAGGGCCAGGAAAGCATGCAGTTTCTACAACTTAATAAGCAGGCACATCTGGAAGACAAAAACAGATCTCCAAAATTAAGGGTCTCATTTTTACAGCAGATCTTAGATTCCCCTAAAAAAAGAAAATGCTATGGCAGAAGACAGTGAAATGCTTTTACCATGCATTTTATTGCATGGCAACCCAAAACCAAGGAGCCGATTTTGAGATTAGCCCATCCCCTATAGGAGTCTTATTTATCAGTGGGGGATGGGAATGATGTCATAACTTCAAGGTGAATAAAAGAATGCTTTTCTGATTCAAATATGCAAAGACCCTCTCAAGTCTTTGCACTTGGGTCTTTGCCATTATCCATTCCTTTTTTTTTTTTTTTTTTTTAAGTTTGATTTCTCTTTTTTTTTCTCTCCTTTTAAAAATTTTACTTTAAGTTCTGGGATACATATGCAGAATGTGCAGGTTGATTACATAGCTATACATGTGTCATGGTGATTTGCTGCACCCGTCAGCCTGTCATCTAGGTTTTACACCCCACATACATTAGGTTATTATCCTAATGCTCTCCCTCCTCTTGTCCCCTACCCCCCAACAGGCTTTGGTGTGTGATGTCCTCCTCCCTGTGTCCATGTGTTCTTACTGTTAAACTCCCACTTATAAGTGAGATCATATGGTGTTTGATTTTCTGTTTCTGTGTTAGTTTGCTGAGAATGAAGGTTTTCAGCTTCATCCATGTCCCTTCAAAGACATGCACTCGTTTTTATTTTTTTATTTTTTTAATGGCTGCATAATATTCCACGGTGTATATGTGCCATATTTTCTTTATCCGATCTATCACTGATGGGCATTTAGGTTGGTTCCAAGTCTTTGCTATTGTAAATAGTGCTGCAACAAACATACGTGTGCATGTGATTTATAGTAGAATGATTTATAATCCTTTATGTATATACCCAGCAATGGGATTACTGTGTCAAATGATATTTCTGGTTCTAGATTCCTGGTGAATTGCCACACAGTCTTCCACAATGGTTGAACTAATTTACACTCCCACCAACAGTGTAAAAGCATTTGGATTTCATCACATCCTCGCCAGCATCTTGCTTCCTGACTTTTGAATGATCATCATCCTAACTGGCATGGTATGGTATCTCATTGTGGTTTTGATTTTCATTTCTCCAATGACCAGTGATGATGAGCTTTTTCTCATATGTTTTTTGGCCACATAAATGTCTTCCTTTGATAAGTGTCTGTTATTATATTTCACCTACTTCTTGATGAGGTTGTTTGTTTTTTATTTTCCTGTAAATTTGTTTAAGTTTCTTGTAGATTCTGGATATTAGCCCTTTGTCAGATGGCTAGCTTGCAAAAATTTTCTCCCATTCTGTAGGTTGCCTGTTCACTCTGATGATAGACTTTTTTTGTTGTGCAGAAGCTCTCTAGTTTAATTGGATCCAATTTGTCAATTTTGGCTTTTGTTGCAATTGCTTTTGGTGTTTTAGTCATGAAGCCTTTGCCCATGCCTATGTCCTGAATGGTATTGCGTAGATTTTCATCTAGGGTTTTTAGGGTTGTAGGTTTTCTGTTTAAGTCTTTAATCCACCTTAGTTAATTTTTGTATAAAGCATAAGGAAGGGGTAGAGTTTCAGTTTTCTGCATATGGCTAGCCAGTTTTTGTAGCTCCATTCATTCAATAGGGAATCCTTTCCCCGTTGCTTGTTTTTGTCAGATTTGTTGAAGATCAGATGGTTGTAGATGTGTGGTGTTATTTTTGAGGCCTCTGTTATGTTCCATTCATCTATATATTTGTTTTGGTACCAGAACCATGCTGTTTTGGTTATTGGAGCCTTGCAGTATAGTTTGAAGTCAGATAGCATAATGCCTCCAGATTTGTTCTTTTTGCTTTGGATTGTCTTGGCTATATGGGCTCTTTTTGGTTCCGTATAAAATTTAAAGTAGTTTTTTCTAATTCCATGAAGAAAGTCAATGATAGCTTGATGGGAGTAGCATTGAATCTATAAATTACTTTGAGCAGTATGGCCATTTTTACGATATTGATTATTCCTATCCATGAGCATGGAATGTTTTTCCATTTGTTTGTGTCCTCTTTTATTTTCTTGCGCAGTGGTTTGTAGTTCTCCTTGAAGAGGTCTTTCACATCCCTTATGAGTTGTATTTCTAAATATTTTACTCTCTTTGTAGCAATTGTGAATGGGAGTTCACTCATATTTGGCTCTCTGCTTGTCTATTGTTGGTGTATGGGAATGCTTGTGATTTTTGCACGTTGATTTTGTATCCTGAGACTTTGTCGAAGTTGTTTATCAGCTTAAGGAATTTTGGGGCTGAGACCATTGGGTTTTCTAAATACACAATCACGTCATCTGCAAACAGAGACAATTTGACTTCCTCTTTGCTCTTCAAATACCCTTTATTTCTTTCTCTTGACTGATTTCCCTGGCCAAAACTTCCAATACTATGTTGAATAAGAGTGGTGAGAGAGGGCATCCTTGTCTTGTGCTAGTTTTCAAAGGAAATGTGTCCAGCTTTTGCCCATTCAGTATGATATTGGCTATGGGTTTGTCATAAATAGCTCTTATTATTTTGAGATATGTTCCATCAATATCTAGTTTATTGGAAGTTTTTAGCATGAAAGAGTATCAAATTTTTTCAAAGGACTTTTCTGCATCTATTGAGGTAATTGTGTGGTTTTGTCATTGGTTCTGTTTATGTGATGGATTACATTTATTGATTTGCATATGTTGAACCAGCCTTCCATCCCTGGGATGCAAGGCTTAAACTTGTCTACCTGTTAATTTAGTTTACAGTTCATCCACAAGGACTCAAATATAAAAGTACGGAGTCCTTTTCAGGTTTTATTTAATTAGCTTTAACAAGTCATATGCTACATAACGAAATTTCAGTTAATTCATATATGAAGGTGATCCCATAAAATTATAGCAGCCTAGTTTTATATGATATTTGTGTATCTAAACTACTTGCCATTGTGTTACAACTTTTTACAGTATTCAGTACAGTAAAATTCTATACAAGCTTTTAGCCTAAGAGCAATAGACTATACCACACAGCCTAGCTATGTAGTAGGCGCTACCATCTAGGATTGCGTAAGCACACTGTATGATATTCATACAACAAAATCACCTAACAACACATTTCTCAGAAAATATTTCCATTGTTGAGCAACAGGTGACTGTATCTTTCTCATTTTTTGTGTTTAAAATTATTTCAAAATTATGAAAAAATTTAACACGGGCAAAATACTTGAACATACATTTCACCTAAGATGATACAGAGGTGGCAAATAAGCAAAATAAAATACATTCATCTTCATTAGTCACTAAGGAAATGCAATTAAAACAACTATGAGATATTACTAAACACTTATTAGAATGGCTAAAGTAAAAATATAAAAATTGGCTGCGCACGGTTGCTCACATCTCTAATCCCAGTACTTGGGAAGTCAAGGCTGGCGGATCACAAGGCCAGAAGTTTGAGACCAGCCTCGCCAACATGGTGAAACTCCTTCTCTACCAAAAATACAAAAAATTAGCTGAGCATGGTGGTGGATGCCTATAATCCCAGCTACTTAGGGGAGCTGAGGCAGAAGAATCGCTTGAACCCGGGAGGCGGAGGTTGCAGTAAGCCGAGATCGGGCCACTGCACTCCAGCCCAGGCGACAGTGTGAGACTCCTTCTCAAAATAAATAAATAAATAAATAAATAAATAAATAAATAAATAATAAACAAAAAAAAAAATAGTGACAATACTAAGTGCTGGTCAGGTTGTAGAACAACTGTAACTCTCCCATATTGCAGTTTAAAAGCAAAATTTCACAACCACTCTGTAAAGTAATTTTTCAGTTTGTTATAAAATGGAACTTGCACTTGCCACATGACCAGCAATCAAATTTGTTTTACATTTACCCCATAGATATTAAAACTAATGTTTACTAAAAGTGTATTTATAAATTTCAATATAAGCTTTATTCATAATAGCTCTAAACTGAGAACAACACAGATGTTCTTCACGGGTGAATGTTTAAACAAACTGTGGTATATCCACACATGAAATACTACTCAGCAACAAAAGTACACTAAATACTGATACACACAAAAATTTTAATGAATTTTAAAGGCATTATGCTGATAATAATAAATCACAAAATGTTATATACTACATGATTCAACTTATATGACATTCTGCAAAAGATAAAACTATAGACATGATAAACACACCAATGCTTAGCAGTATTGTGATTGGTGTGAATAAGATTATAAAGATCCAGCATCAAGGAGTTCTTTGAATGTGATGGAATTGTAATGTATCCTGACTGTGATGGTGGTTTTATGGAAATACATGTGTTAAAATTCATAGAAATGTATGATTAAAATGTCCATTTTATTTATATAATTTAAAATATAAATATTCAAAATGGAAGACATGAATAACTGTGTGGAAAACTACATAGTGTGCCTGAAATAAAAGACCAAATAAATGGAAAACATACATTTATCAATTGAAAGACTCAAATGTATTAAGATTACACTTTTCATGAAACTCATCTATGTGGTAAGTGCAGTCACAGTCAATATCTTAACAAGCTTTAGTTTTAATAAATAGGAATTTGTGTGTTTATTCCGAAATTTATATAAACCAAAAATTCAGACGCCCAAAAAATTTCAAAAAGGAAAATAAAGTAATGCTACTTAATAAAAAGACTTAGTATAAAAGTACATTAATCAAGACAATGAGCTCTTTACATAAGAATATATAAATAATACATGCAAGAGAATAGAACATTTAATAATATGCCACCACATATAGTTACTACATTATTAAAAGTGCCAAAATGTTCAATTGAGAAGAAAAATATTGTCAACATTGGTGCTGAAATACTAGGCATATGTATGTAAAAATATGAGTCTTGATTCATATCCCATATTACACAAAATAATTAAGTTGAAATTCATCAGAGACGTGCACCTAAAAGCATCTAGACATTGAACAGAAGACCCAAACTTTCAGTTATAAGGTGAAAAATTCTAAGGATATCATGTACAGGATGTGTAGAGATGTATGTGTTAATTAGTTTAATTGTGACAAGCATCACACAATGCATATGTATATCAGATCATGAATGCATGAAACTTTTTTTTTTTTTTTTTTTTTTTTTTTTGAGACAGTGTCTGGCTCTGTGGCCCAGGCTGGAATGCAGTGGCGCGATCTCGGCTCACTGCAAACTCCGCCTCCCGGGTTCACGCCATTCTCCTGCCTCAGCCTCCAGAGTAACTGGGACTACAGGCACCTGCCACCATGCCCGGCTAATTGTTTTGTGTTTTTAGTAGAGACGGGGTTTCACTGTGGTCTCGATCTCCTGACCTTGTGATACGCCCGCCTTGGCCTCCCAAAGTGCTGGGATTACAGGCGTGAGCTACTGTACCCGGCCAGTATGAAACTTTTATTTGTCAACTAAATATTTCATAATAAGTGGTTAAAATGATTTTTTAAAAGCTTCTGGAAAAAGCATGGGAGAATATCTTTAAAACATTTTGTAGCAAAAGTCTGTTAGGACAGATAAATTATTGTCTATAAATATTGTATTTTGTGATAATTGTAGATCTGTTTTTGGCTCTTTGAGGATTCGCCATAATACTTTCCTCAATGGTTGAACTAATTTACACTCCCACAAACAGTGTATAAGTGTTCCCTTTTCTCCTCAATCTTGCTATCATCTGATGTTTTTTGACTTTTAATAATAGCCATTCTGACTGGTGTGAGATGGTATCTCATACGGTTTTGATTTGCATTTCTCAAATAATCAGTGATATTAGACTTTTTATTATATGCTTGTTGACTTCATGTATATCTTCTTTTGAAAAGTGTCTGTTTATGTTCTTTGCCCACTTTTTAAAGGGATTGTTTGCTTTTATTTTGTAAATTTGTTGAAGTCCCTTATAGATGCTGGATATTAGACTTTTGTCAAATGCATACTTTTCAAATATTTGCTCCCATTCTGTAAGTGGCCTGTTTATTCTGCTGCTAGTTTCTTTTGCTTCGCAGTTCTTTAATTTAATTAGATCCCACTTGTCAGTTTTTGCTTTTGTAATGATTGCTTTTGGTGTATTTGTCATGAAATCTTTGTCTGTTCCTATGTCCAGTATGGTATTACCTAGGTTGTTTTTCAGGGATTTTATGGTTTTGGGTTTTACATTTAAGTCTCTGACTCATCTGCAGTTGACTTTTGTATATATGGTGTATATGGTGTAAGAAAGGGGTCCAGCTCCAATCTTCTGCATATGGCTAGCCAGCTTTCCCAGCACCAATTATTGAACAGGGAGTCTTTTCCCTATTGCTTATTTTTGTCAGCTTTGCAGAAGATCAGATGGGTGTAGGTGTGTGAACTTATTTCTGGGCTCTCTATTGTGTTCTATTTGTTTATATGTTTGTGTTTGTATTTGTACCAATACCATGCCATTTTGGTTGCTGAAGCCTTGCAGTATAGTTAGAAGTCAGGTAATGTGACCCCTCCAGCTTTGTTCTTTTTATTTAGAATTGCCTTGGCTATTTGAGCTTTTGGGTTTTTTTTTTTTTTGGCTCCATGTGAATTTTAAAATAGTTTTTTCTAGTTCTTCTAGTTCTATGAAGAATGTCATTGGTAGTTTGATAGGAATAGCATTGAATCTGTGCATTGTTTTGGGAAGTATAGACATTTTAGTGATATTGATTCTTTCTATCCATGAGCATGGATAGTTTTTCCCATTTGTTTGTGTCTTCTCTACTTTCTTTGGGGTGTGTTTTGTAATTATCATTGTAGAGATCTTTCACCTCCTTGGTGAGCTGTATTACTAGGTATTTTATTTTTTGCGGCAATTGTGAATGGGGCTGCCATTCTGATATGGCTCTTGGTTTCGCTGTTGTTGGTGTATAGGAATGCTAGTAATTTTTGTAAATTGATTTTGTATCTTGCAAGTTTGCTGAAGCTCTTTATTAGACAGAGAAGTTTTTGGATGGAGACTATGGGGTTTTCTTGATACAGAATCATGTCATCTGTAAACAAAAATAATTTAACTTTCTTTCTTTCTATTTAGATGCTCTTTATTTCTTTCTCTTGCCTGATTGATCTGGCCAGGACTTCCAATACTATGTTGAATAGAAGTGATGAGGGAGGGCATCCTTGCCTTGTACTGATTTTCAAGAAGAATTCTTACAGGTTTTTCCCATTCAGTATAATGTTGGCTGTGGGTTTATCATAGATGTCTTTTATTATTTTGAGGTATAGTCCTTTAATGCCTAGTTTATTGAGAGTTTTTAACATGAAGGGAATTGAATTTTATTGAAAGCCTATTGAGATAATCATGTGGTTTTTGTCTTGTGTTCTGTTTATGTGATAAATCACATTCACTAATTTGCATATGTTGAACCAACCTTGCATCCTGGCATGAAGCCTACTTAATCAAAACTACTGTTAACAAACAGTGCTACAAAATTTATAAAAAGAAACTACATACTGGAAAAAGTATTTTCAATGAATATACAAGAAAGAAGAATTGTATTCAAAATATATAAATGTGTATACATACTCTTAAAAATCAATAATATAAAGACAAACAACCCATTAAAATGTGCATAAGACATTAACAAAATCTTCGTAAAGAATACTTATTAATAACCAAGAAACACATTAAAGGTTCCTCAACTTCATTGATCATTAGACCAATGTAAATTAAAACCACAGTGGGATACCATCATATACTCATTATGTAACAAATATAAATAAAATAAATTTTATGGAACAAAATTTTGGTGACAATTTTGAACTCATAAATCTCTCATTATTTTGGTGGTAGATGCGTAAAATTGTCCAACCACTTTTAAAGGTTAGGCAGTTCCTTGTAAAGTCGAACATATCCTTAGTTTATGCATTTGCATTTCTAGGTCCACATATATGAATGTTCATAGGAACATGCAAAGCATTTAAACTTCTCTGTACAAACATGAAAGAAAATCATGTGTCTACAAATGTTTATTGCAAGTTTATATATAATATACTCAAACTGAAATATACCCAACTACCTATCAACAGGAAAGTAAGCAAACCAAATATTGTATATTCATACAGTGGAATTCTACTCAGAAATTGGAAAAAAAATAAAAGAACTAGTAGAGCATACAACTTGAATCAACTGTAGAAACCATTTTTTAAAGAAAAAAAGACATAAATTCATATATACTGCAATATTTCCAGTTATATTAAGTTAAATTACAGGAAAAGCTAATCTCTAATCATAGGAATTAGAAATGTTGCCTATGCTGTTTAGGGTTTGGAAGGTAGGGCAATGGTAACAGGTGTATAAATTTATAGAATCTCATCAAAATACACATTTAAGATCGGTACATTTCACTATATATAAGTATACGTAACTCTTACCTGAATTTAAAGGGAGTGAAGACAACATGAGTCTTTCAAGATAGAGGACAGGAGGTATGATGAATCATTTTTTAAAAGATAGACTGGAAAATTATACTGTTTTAAGGCCAAAGATAAACATAGAAGTTTTTACATAGGAAAGTGTCCTGGTCAGATTTATGTTATAGAAGGCCACTCTGGTTGCAATGTACAGGGTATGAGAGAACGATAAAGCCTACATGCATGCACACATACATACATACATACATACACACACACACACACACACACAATTAGAACTAATAAATTAATTCAGTAAAGTAGCAGGATACAAAATCAAAATACAAAAATCAGTTGTATTTCTCAACAACAATAATGACCTATCTAGAAAAGATGTCAAGAAAACAATCCTACCTGCAAGAGCATCAAAAAGAATAAAGTCCTTAAAAATAAATTTAACCAAGGAAGTGAAAAGTCCCTGTACTGAAAACTATAAAACACTGATTAAAGAAATTGAAGAAAACACCAATAAATAGAAAGACACCCCATATTCATAGATCAGAAAAATTAATATTGTTAAAATGTCTATACTGGCCGGGCACGGTGGCTCAAGCCTCTAATCCCAGCACTTTGGGAGGCCAAGGCGGGAGGATCAAGAGATCAGGAGATTGAGACCATCCTGGCAAACACAGTGAAACCCCGTCTCTATTAAAAATACAAAAAATTAGCTGGGCATGGTGACAGGTGTCTGTAGTCCCAGCTACTCGGGAGGCGGAGGCAGGAGAATGGCGTGAACCCGGGAGGTGGAGCTTGCAGTGAGCCGGATCGCGCCACTGCACTCTAGCCTGGGCGACAGAGAGAGACTCTTTCTCAAAAAAAAAAAAAAAAAAAAAAAAAAAAAAAAAAATATATATATATATATATATATATATATATATATATGTATATGTATATATATATATATATATACACACACACACATACACACTACCCAAAGTAATATAGGTATTTAGGTTCAATGCAATCTCTATAAAAATTCCTCAGCTTTTTACAAATAAACAGAAAAATTACAATTCTAAAGATGTATTCGTACGGGACCACAAAAGGTTCTGAATAGCCAAAAGAACCTGGAGAAAGAAAAACAAAGTTGCATGCATCACAATACCTGATTTCAAATTACAATATAAGGCTATCGTAATAAAAACAGCATGATATTGGGATTAAAGTAGAGACATAGACCAATGCTACAGAACAGAGAATCCAAAAATAAACCCAAGCATATACTGTCAACTAATCTCTGACAAGACCTCAGAGAAGACATAATGGGGTAAGGATAGTCTCTTTCATAGATGCTGTTGGGAAATTGAGAGTCCATGTGGAAAAGAATAAAATGAAACCTTACACAATAATAAAAAGAAAAAAAAAAAGCTGATAGAGAATTGAAGACCAAAATGCATGCCTTGAAACCATAAATATTCAAGACAAAATTATAAGATGAAAACTCCCTGATGCTGGACTTGGCAATGATTTTTTGAATAACACAGCAGAATAACATAGAAGATAAACAAAAGCAAAAATAAAACATGGGAATACGTCAAAGTAAAAAGCTTCTTCACAGCAAAGGAAAAAATCAACAAAATGAAAAGGCAGTCTATGGACTGGGAGGAAATATTGGCAAACTGTATATGTGATAAGAAGCTAATATTCAAAACATATGAAGAACTCACACAACTCAATAAAAAATCAAATATCACAATTTAAAAATTGGCAAAGAATGTGAATAAACATTTAGAAGAAGAACACACACAAATGGCCCTCAGGTATATATTAATAAAATGGTACTCAACATCACAAATCATCAGAGAAAGTGAAAATCAAAACCATAGTGACATATCACCCAACCTGTCAAGGTAGTTATTTTCAAAAAGATAATAGATAGTAAATGTTGTCAACCTTCTGGAGAAAAAGAAACCCTTGTACACTGTTAGTGAGTGTGTAAATCAGTACAGCCATTATTAAAAACAGTATGGAGTTTCCCAAAAAATAAAAAATTGAACTACCATATGACTTAGCACTCCTTCTCCTTGGCATACATGCAAAGGAGATGAAATTTAAAGCTCACAGAGATATCTGTGGTTACATGTTGAATGCAGCATTATTCACAGTAACCAATATGTGAAAATAAGTGTTAATCAATGGATGAATGGATAAAGATATTTTGGTACATATGTAATATGTATGTATGCATACACAATTATTCTATATAATAGGAGAATATTTATGTGTATAAGCATATATTGTAGAAATATACTGGAATATTATTCAGCCCTAAAAAGGTCATTCTGCCATTTGCAAAAACATAGATGAATCTGAAGAACATGATGCTACGTAAAATAAGCTAAACACAGAAATAAAAATAATGCATGATCTCATTTTTTTTGTAATCTAAAAAAAAAAAAAAGTTGAATATATAAAAAAATAAAATAGATCAGTGGTTTCCAGGGGTGGGGAGAGAAAGAAAGTTGGGAAATGTATGTCAAAGGGTTCAATCCTATAGTTATGTAGAATGAATAAGTATAGAGAGTTAATGTATGACAGGAGTACTTTAATTGATAATATCGTATATTGAAAATTTGCTAAGAAAATTAGTTGATAATATTGTATATTGAAACTTCCTAGATTTTAGGTGCTCTTAATTTCCATCCTCAAAAAGTAACTGTGAAAATTGATGGATATACTATCTGCTTACCTATAGCAATCTCTTCACTATGTGTATATGTGTGTGTGTGTATATATATACACACACACACACACACAAACATACATATATAAATATCATGCTGTACATCTTGGATGTATACAATAATAACAAATTAATAAATAGATAATATACTGAAAAATAAAGACGTATGAAAAAGGGAATCAAAATGCCAAAATAATAGTCCATTGGAGTACAACTTTAAGGGAACACGAATGGCACTTTACATTACAGATAAGAAAGATGGACTCTGTTCCTCAGTTACTTAGGAGACAGAATCTATAGTATTTGGTGATCAATTGAATAACGGAAATGAGGAAAGAAAAGAAGTCAGGGATTGCTTTGATATTTCTTACTTGGTAGATAGTGTAGGTGATAAAATATACACTATAAGAAGGGGTTGAAGTTTGTTTTTCTAGAAAGGAGGGCAGTGTAGAATGGTAGACAATTACATATTTTATAACATGATGATTTTGAAATACCTGAATGAAATTGATAAAGAGATGCTCAGCGTGTTGTTTGGGAATATGAGTTAATTGTTCCAGAGAGAACAATCGGATGATGATAAATCATTTGCTATTTTTGACCACATCAATGGCATTTTAAAGCATGTGTATGACTGACAGCAACCAACAGAGTGAGAAGATCATCAAGAATTGAAACTTTAGGGTATACTTTTAGTAATGAAAAAAGGGGCATGTCACTGAAAGAGAGAAGTTCAGAACAGATACACAGAGAAAAAGAACCAGGAAAAAATTACATCATAGAAGTTAAGAGAAGCATACATTTCAAAGAGAATGTAGTGAACAGTATTACATATGACAGTGATATCTAGGAGGAAAACTAGAAAGAAGATAGAACCACTGAAAGAACCAAGAAACAGCCCAGTAGCAATGAGCACACCAAGCACCCAGACGTTGATGATATCATTTTTGACTATAAGAACCAGGGTTCCTTGGATAAATGGATGATTACAGTGTCAATGATAGGTGAAAAAGTGGTTTAAAAATGATAAAGCTATCACAAGGACACACTAGCCAGATTGAAGAGGGGTCGCCATGGTGAAACCTGGAAAAATTTGGGTGCCAAAATAATTAAATATGATAACAAATTATAAACCACTTAAAACATATTAATTAATAACTTCATATCTATAAAAATTTAGTAACCTAATAAGTGGCAAGGGTGGGAAATGACTCATAATAAAATGTATATGTTGACTGACAAGTGTACAAGAAAATCTGGAGTTGAAAAACAATATTTTTGTAACCATAATTATAAAAATTTGGTTAGAAAAGAATCACAAATAATATTGAATCTAAAAGAAAATTTTGATAAGTAGGATATTTACGTTGTCTAAAATGTGTCCCCAAAGATTGCTATTAGTTGCAATGAAGAGAAAGGACTCACAGTAATTATACAGTGAAGAAATAGCACATCACTTTGACCAAGTTGTCAAAAGTAACATTACTAACAAGAGACAGATGGGCATTGTAGACCTGCAGGTGTGAAATCCTGAGATCGATACACCATCCCCTATGGATTATTCTGGACAAGAATGCATATTCTGAATCTCAAGGAATTTCTCAGGGAAACACTAAATGAGGAACATTCTATTAACCTTCAAATATATTGGCTTACTGAAACTCTATGGAAAATTATGAAAATGTTCTAGATTTTTTTTTTAAAAAGGCTAGAATGTGCTGACAACTAAATTCAATACTTGACCATACTGGATCCTATACTGCAGAAGAAGAAAGTTATGAAACAAGTATTATTGGGTTAACTAACAAAATTGGAATACAAACAGTAGATTAAACTATTTTATCTATCTCACATTATACTGAAGATGATTACTGTATGATCTTTACGTAAGAATACATCCCTGTTCATAGGAAATATGTGCTAAAGTATTTAGTGGTAAAGGACTAGAAAGAGGGAAATGTTTACAACTGAAAAATGTAGGTGACATTATGTGATTGTACTTTGTAATTTTCTTGTGACTTTAAGTTTGAAACATGTAAGAAGACTTGAAAAGAGAATAGTAGTTTTAGAAAAAAATCTGAGAGCTGTTAAATTTTGTTTAGAGCTGTTAAATTCCTGTGTAGTGGTGGGGCTGCTAGTATATAGAGAGTGGGTTCATGAAAGTGGTAATAGTGCTAACAGTGGCATTTAGTAGGTGTACCCTAAAATGCGAAAAAAAAAGAAAACTTGTTTGAAGTGACTTCTTTTTTTTTTTTTTCTTAAAGTTCTGGGATATGTGTGCATGTTTATTACATAGGTATACACGTGCCATGGTGGTCTGCTGCACTCATCAACCCATTATCTACATTAGGTATTTCTCCTAATGCTATCCCTCCCCTAGTCTCCCAACCCCCGACAGGCTCTGGTGCGTGATATTCCCCTCCCTGTGTCCATGTGTTCTCATTGCTCAACTCCCATTTGTGAATGAGAACATGCAGTGTTTGGTTTTCTGTTCCTGTGTTAGTTTGTGGAGAATGATGATTTACAGCTTCATCCATGTCTCCGCAAAGGACATGAACTCATCCTTTTTTATGACTGCACAGTATTCCATGGTGTATATATGCCACATTTTCTTTAATATAGTCTATCATTGATAGACATTTAGGTTGGTTCCAAGTCTTTGCTACTGTGAACAGTGCTGCAATAAACATATGTGTCCATGTGTCTTCATAGTAGAGTGATTTATAATCTTTGGGGTATATACCCAGTAATGGGATTGCTGAGCCAAATGGTATTTCCAGTTCTAGATCCTTGAGGAATCACCACACTGCCTTCCACGATAGGTAACCTAATTTGCTCTCCCACCAACAGTGTAAAAGCCTTCCTATTTCTCCACATCATCTCCAGCATCTGTTGTTTCCTGAGTTTTTAATGATCGCCATTCTAACTGGTGTGACATGGTATTTCATCGTGGTTTTGATCTGCATTTCTCTAAGGGCCAGTGATGATGTGCTTTTTTCCATATGTTCGTTGGCCACAAAAAATGTCTTCTTTTGAGAAATGTCTGTTCATATTCTTCACTCACTTTTTGATGGGATTGGTTGTTTTTTCTTGTAAATTTGTTTAAGTTCTATGTACATTCTGGATTTTAACCCTTTGTCAGATGGATGGATGGCAAAAATCTTCTCCCAAGAAAAACTAGAGAAGCAAGAGCAAACAAATTCAAAAGCTAGCAGAAGACAAGAAATAACTAAGATCAGAGCAGAACTGAAGGAGATAGATATAAGAAAAACCCTTCAAAAAATCAATGAATCCAGAAGCTGTTTTTTTTAAAGATTAACAAAATAGATAGACTGCTAGCCAGATTAATAAAAAAGAAAAGAGACAATAATGAAATAGACACAGTAACAAATAATAAATGGGATATCACCACTTATCCCACAGAAATACAAACTACCATCAGAGAATACTATAAACCCCTCTATGCAAATAAATGAGAAAACCTAGAAGAAATAGATAAATTCTTGGACACATACACCCTCCCAAGACTAAACCAGGAAGTCAAATCCCTGAATAGAGCAATTACAAGTTCTGAAGTTGAGGCAGTAATTAATAGCCTACCAACAAAAAAAAAGCCCAGGACTGAATAGATTCACAGCTGAATTCTTCCAGTGGTACAAAGAAGAGCTGGTACCACTCCGTCTGAAACTATTCCAAACTATAGAAAAAGAGGGACTCCTCCCTGACTCATTTTATGAGGCCAGCATCATCTTGATACCAAAACCTGACACAACAACAACAAAAAAGAAAATTTCAGGCCAATATTTCTGATTAACATCCATGTGAAAATCTCAATAAAATACTGGTAAACTGAACCCAGCATCACGTCCAAAAGATTATCCATCAAGACCAAGTCGGCTTCATCCCTGGGATGCAAGAGTGGTTCACTGGTTCAACATATGCAAATCAATAAACGTAATCCATCATATGAAAGGAACCAATGACAAAAACCACATGATTATCTTAACAGATGCAGAAAAGGCCTTCAATAAAATTCAACTCCCCTTCATGCTGAAGTGATTTCTTAGAAGCCCACTTCTTTAAGTTAGTCTGACCAGTTTCCTCTCTCTTGGCTGTAACGTCTGTCAATCCCGTAGATTTGTTCATGAGAAATGTAACTCTGTATCTGCTTTCATATCTACACTTCTCCTCAGTTTCCTCCTCCATTCAGCAAAAGGTACTGAGAATAATGCCTCTCAAATAAGGCCCCTGACCACCTAAACGTAGACTACTGGTCCCAACTGTAGCTCCACTAACTTCCAGTTCCTGAGATTTATTCCCAGTAATCTGCAATCGCAAACAAGCACTCCAGGTTATTCTTATGTACCCCAAGTTGTGAAAAACATTTCTAGGGTAGGTGATAGTGCTTTAAGTTACTTTAGTTGCAAGATATTTCTTAATATAAAAAATTAAGCTATTTGTTCTCATGGCAGCTATTTAAACTTGTTTTCAGAGCATCAAGCAGTGTTTCTTAAAATGTGATAAAAACGCTAACAGCATCAGAAACATCTTGGGGTGTCCTGAAAAATAAACACCTAAATTTTGCTCTAGACTTAGTGTCAGCCAAAATATCTGGCATTGAAAGCTAGTGATCTGAAATTTTATAAACAATTGTGGTAATTTCTTAAAATCTAATATTCTACAGCCGCTCTTGTGAAGTTTTTGACTACAATACTATGGTCTAAGATAATTCAATTCACTTAGGCCTGATTATTTGTGTTGCTTGTTCATGATTAGATTTCTGACCATGCAAATGACTCCTGGAAAAACCTTTCTTATAATAACTACAGGACTTAAGTCTTGCAATAAAATGAACAGTTTTTGCAGCACACTATACTTTATAAATGTGAGCTGTAAAACTGTGGAACTAAACCATCAAAAAAATTGGCTTTTCATTAGTTTCCTTATATTTTTTGTACACATTTTTAAAAAATTGACACTATGCTGCATTATAATTGGAGGCAGAGAAAAATAAAAAGCCATAACCTGCAAGATAAACTTCCTTTTAAGGACTGTTGTGAAGCACATGGCAAGAAAACCATAGAAGAACAGTTGGCCCACCTCTCTGTAACTTAAATATGTCTCTGTAGTGGTTCTGTCACTTACATACTTACGAACAGCTGAATTTAATGGACTGGTCCAGGAAGCATTTACCAAAACCTCCTACGGCTTCTGTTAAGATTTGAATTTTTAAAACTGATTTATTACTGGAAGATTAGACATAAGAAGGGATTTTTCATGGGATCTGAAGCTTTTGTTTACTGACTTTATAGACAAATACATAAATTCTACTGCAAATTGCATCAACCATTTTCTAGTTGATTTGCACTAAGTAAGCAGTTAGATCTCCATATGGCCAATCTGATTACAATGATAATTTTGGTCTACAACAAACAAATTGGATTGGGCAAGAGTCAAATGTGATTGATTTCCTGGTTATCAGATATTCCAAAGGACACTATAAAAATAACATAACCAGTTATTTTCTTCCTAAGGCAATATTGACAAAAAAAAAAAAAAAAACTTTGAAAAAGTATGTGTATGTTCGTAATTATTTATACATGTTTTACCCATACAATTTGTTTCTACTTTAAATAATTTATAACAGCCAGAAATAAAAGTAAAAACTCTTAGCTAGTCAAAAAAAAAAAAAATCCCTAATTCTAAACTGGAATTAAGCAGAAAACATTGGAGTAAGCTGCACATATACACTTATCCTTAAGCATTCCTTTTCTCAAACTAGCCTACAAAAGCAAAACCCTGGAGAAAAATTGGCAATTGGGAATAACCTCCTTATGTAATTAGTTATAAAGTGAAACTCAAAATTTTAAAGCTATTGTGATTTATTTAGCCACACTAGAACTAGACTGAAGGGAACCCACAGAGTTTGTATGCATCTGCTGACCATAGCTCAGGAGAAAGGGGCTTCTCTCATAGATGTTTTACTTCTCATGACGCTAAAGACTTTTCTGAAAACATGAGTGGTTGAGATCCGTTAATATGATGAGAGAATTTTGTGAAACAGAAAAAGTCAGTTTAAGAAACAGCAAGATAACAGTAGCAGGTAATTTGCTTTTTAACCTTGAATAGTTACAAATAGTTATCAATTGAGGATAAATGATTTTTTGAAAATAATATATATACTTATGCATATATAAAACCAGTGAATGTGGCTGCAACATATTTCTCCTTTCACAATGCTTCCATCTATGTCAGCATTGGGTATGGGTAGATAGTATGCCAATGATCAAGCCAAGGAGATGACCCTGGACAGGGCAGATACATCCCTAGGGATAACAGACAGAGAGTAGGGTACACATGGATGCCTGGCATAAGAGCAGTCCAGGAGCATGCAGCAAATGGCAAGCAAGCATCGGGATGGTGAAAATCACAGTAGTTCAGCAGTCACAACAGACAGGAGAGTTAGAGGTCAAGGAATCATAGAATCTTAGTTCTGGCAGGGACCTAAAAACAACCTCTATTGGTATGACCTACTACCTTCACTATAAAGTGAAGAAGAAAGCAGAACTGAAGCCCACAGATAGAAAGTAACTTGTCTAGGGTCACACAGCAAATTGGAAACACAAAGGTGACTGCAATCCTTGTATTTTGTTTCTCAGGCCAGTGCTATTGTCAACACATGGCACTATTTTCTACAGTTGATTAAAACGTAATTTTGCTCAGCACCTACTGTGTACAAACACACCGTGCTTGATTACAAAAGGAGTGTCAAGAAATCAAAAGTAAGTACAATAAGCCAGTACAGTCAATAATAGCAAATTGCTCATATTTATTGAGCATGCATCATTTGTTAGGCACTGGGCTAATTGCTTGACACACCTAACATTATTTAATCTTCACAAATACCCAATATGTATGAGTATTTGTGATACATATTGTATGTACCACATATACACATGTAATAGTCCCATTCTACAGATGGGAAAAATTGAGGATTAGGGAAGAAAAGTAATTTTCCCTTGACTACATTGCTAATCGATGCTGAAGCTGGGCTTGTAAGGCTTCCTTACTTTCTATCCTTAACACCTAACTTCCTCTTTATTCTAACGTTAACCCCTACTACTGCATATAGGCTGTTCTGTGGCTCCCAGTCTAGAAGATTAAAATTGGAGTCTGTGACTGAGAAGAAATGGTACCAGTAGGCACAGGGGTAAAAAGCAGAAGCTTCTGATGAGTAAATCCTGACACTACTTGAAGTGAATTCTGTGTGAAATATCTTTGTTTTAAAGTTGTTGCCTTTTTATTATTGAAGATAATAAATACTTAGAGTAGAAAATGTCAAACATGGAGAAAGGTGCATAGATAAAATATGCCTGAAATCTGTAATAATCTCAGCACATAGATGTAGAAGTGAAAGTCATGTAATTCATTTCCAGTATAATTCATTTCCAGTGTGTGTGAGTGTATCTAAAAATGCACAAATGTGTACATGACCTTGATTTATTATTTTTAAATCCAGAAGTATATACATTGTTTTATAACTTTTTCACATAACAATACAAGCATTTTCTGTATCTGCATAATGTTCAACACATGATTTTAATAACTATATAGTGTTTTATTATATTAATATATCTTACTTTATTGAATTAATTATTCTGTTGTAAATATTTATGTTGTTTATAGGGTTTTTTGTGATTTTAAAAACCTGGGGTTGTTGGTATATTTCCGATCAGTTTTTTCTTTTTTTTTTTTTTTTTTCAATTATACTTTAAGTTTTGGGATACATGTGCAGAACGTGCAGGTTTGTTACATAGATATAGACATGCCATGGTGGTTTGTTGCACCCATCAACCCATAATCTACATTAGGTATTTCTGCTAATGCTAAAGTTCCCCAGCCCCCCACCCACCGACAAGTCCTGGTGTGTGATGTTCCCCTCCCTGTGTCTATGTGTTCTCATTGTTCAACTCCCACTCATGAGTGTGGTGTTTGGTTTTCTGCTCCTGTGTTAGTTTGCTGAGAATGTTGGTTTCCAGCTTCATCCATGACCCTGCGAAAGGACATGAACTCATCCTTTTTTATTGCTGCATAGTATTCCATTGTGTATATATGCCACGTTTCCTTTATCCATTCTATCATTGATGAGCATTTGGGTTGGTTCCAAGTCTTTGCTATTGTGAACAGTACTGCAATAAACATACATGTGCATGTGTCTTTGTTCCTATTTCTCCACATCCTCTCCAGCATCTGCTGCTTCCTGACTTTTTAATGAACACCATTTTAACTGGTGTGAGATGGTATCTCATTGTGGTTTTGATTTGCATTTCTCTAATGACCAGTGATGATGATCTTTTTTTCATATGTTTGTTGGCCATATAAATGTCTTCTTTTGAGAACTGCCTGTTTATACCATTTGTCCACTTTTTGATGGGATTGTTTGTTTTTTCCTCGTAAATTTGTTTAAGTTCTTTGTAGATTCTATGCATTAGCCTTTTGTCAAATGAATAGATTCCAAAAATTTTCTCCCATTCTATGGGATCCTGTTCATTCTGATGATAGCTTCTTTTGCTGTGCAGAAGCTCTTTAACTTGATTAGATCCCATTTGTAAATTTTGGCTTTTGTTGCTGTTGCTTTCGGTGTTTCTGTCATGAAGTCTTTGCCCATGCCTATGCCCTGAATGGTATTGCTTAGGTTTTCTTCTAGGGTTTTTATGGTTTTACATCTTACGTTAAAGTCTTTAATGCATCTTGAGTTAATTTTTGAATAAGGTGTTAGGAAGTGGTTCAGTTTCAGTTTTCTGCATATGGCTAGCCAGTTTTCCCAACACCATTTATTAAATATGGAATCCTTTCCACATTGCTAGTTTTTGTCAGGTTTGTCAACAATCAGATGGTTGTAAATGTGTGGTGTTATTTCCGAGGCCTCTGTTCTGTTCCATTGGTCTATATATCTGTTTTGGTACCAGTATCATGCTGCTTTGGTTACCGTAGCCTTGTAGTATAGTTTGAAGTCAGATAGCATGATGCCTCCAGCTTTGTTCTTTTTGCTTAGAATTGTCTTGGCTATATGGGCTATTTTTTGGTTCCATATGAAATTCAAAATAGATTTTTCTAACTCTGTGAAGAAAGTCAATGGTAGCTTGATGGGGATAGCATTGAATCTATGAATTACTTTGCCAAGTATGGTCATTTTCATGATATTGATTGAAGCAGGAAAGATCTAAAA
The DNA here is from genome assembly GCF_007565055.1 of Rhinopithecus roxellana. Lineage (NCBI taxonomy): Eukaryota > Metazoa > Chordata > Mammalia > Primates > Cercopithecidae > Rhinopithecus > Rhinopithecus roxellana. The sequence continues at coordinate 26,689,372 of NC_044555.1, forward strand.
TTGACACCCTAACATCACAATTAGAAGAACTAGAGAAGCAAGAACAAATTCAAAAGCTAGTAGAAGACAAGAAATAGCTAAGATCAAAGCAGAACTGAAGGAGATAGAGACAAGAAAAACCTCTTAAAAATCAATGAACCCAAGCACCAGTTTTTTGAAAAGATTAACAAAATAAGTAGACCACTAGCCAGACTAATGAAAAGAGAGAAGAATGAAATAGACACAATAAAAAATGATAAAGAGGATATCACCACTTATCCCACAGAAATACAAACTACCATCAGAGAATACTATAAACCCCTCTATGCAAATAAACTAGAAAATCTAGAAGAAAAGAATAAATTCCTGGACACATACACCCTCTCAAGACTAAATTAGAAAGAAGTTGAATCCCTGGATAGACCAATAACAAGTTCTGAAATTGAGGCAGTAATTAACAGCCTACCAACCAAAAAAAAAAAAACCTAGGACCAGACAGATTCACAGCCGAATTCTACCACAGGTACAAAGAGGAGCTGGTACAATTCCTTCTGAAACTATTCCAAACTATGGAATAAGAGGGACTCCTCTCTAACTAATTTTATGAGGCCAGCATCATCCTGATGCCAAAACCTGGCAGAGACATAGCAACAACAACAAAAAGAAAACTTTAGGCCCATATACCTGATGAACATCGATGCAAAAATCTCAGTAAAATACTGGAAAACTGAATCCAACAGCACATCCAAAAGCTTATCCACCATGACCAAGTTGGCTTCATCCCTGGGATACAAGGCAGATTCAACATATGCAAACCAATAAATGTAATCCATCACATAAACAGAACCAACTACAAAAACCACATGATTATCTCAATAGATGCAGAAAAGGCCTTTGATAAAATTCAACGCCCATTCATGCTAAAAATTCTCAATAAACTAGGTACTGATGGAATGTATCTCCAAATAATAAAAGCTATTTATGACAAACCCACAGCCAACATCATAACGAATGGGCAAAAGCTGTAAGTATTCCCTTTGAAAAACAGCACAAAACAAGGGTGTCCTCTCTCACCACTCCTGTTCAACATAGCGTTGAAACTTCTGGCCAGGGCAATCAGGCAAGAGAAAGAAATAAAGGGTATTCAATTAGGAAAAGAGGAAGTCAAATTGCTCTGTTTGTAGATGACATGTTTGTATATTTAGAAAATCCCATCGTCTCAGCCCAAAATCTCCTTAAGCTATAAGCAACTTTAGCAAAGTCTCAGGATACAAAATCATCGTGTAAAAATCACAGGCATTCCTATACACCAATAATAGACAAACAGGGAGCCAAATCATGAATGAATTCCCATTCACAATTGCTACAAAAAGAATAAAACACCTAGGAAAACAACTTAACAAAGGATGTGAAGGACCTCTTCAAGGAGAACTACAAACCACTGGTCTAGGAAATAAGAGAGGACACAAACAAATGGAGAAACATCCCATGCTCATGGATAGAAAGATCACCTTTTTTAGGTAAAGTTCTAGAGCGAGAATCAGGGGATAAAATGTAAATACATTATTAAGACTCTTGATTTATACTGTCAAATTGCTTTGTAAAAATGTTATATCGTTTCAAATTCAACAACCAATATTTGATGACATCAATTTTTTCCTCTTTCCTCCATGATTTACATCTTGAATGATTGAATGGTACACTGTTTGAGGGATATAGTTTATAAACATTGAAATAATACTTAATGTTATTCAATGATCACGTTCATTTCCTCAATGCTTATTTAAAGTCAAACATTCAAATTGAGATTAATGATTATGTAATTGGATTAATCTGAGTGTATTTGAGCATCTAAGACCACCATATTTTCTAATTAGAGTAAAAATGTGGCTGATGATGAGGTGGATGATGATGATAATTCAGGTGAATATCGCTATTATTCATCCTGCAGTTAAGAATATTAAAAGTAATACAACTAATTTGTGGTAGAGCTAGGCATGAAACTGTCATCAGTTTGACTCCAAAGTATGTGAGCTGAAGCAATAAGTACTGCCTAGTACTTAACTAGTAAGTGACTCAATGTGCTAAAACATACCTAATGTTATGGTGTTTGTAATGTTTCAACATTTCCTTTCATCACACCTTGGGAAGTAACACACATTAGGACCTGTTGGTGTAAGGAATAAGACAAATTTTGTCTACTTATACAGATTACTTGGTACAACTAAGTTGACTAAAGTGATAAGAATTTATAACATCTGAAACACAGGCACTTTAGGATGGATTCATATTATTGACCTTAGGTAACTCTCTCCTTTAATGATAACTGAATTCTCTAAATCCCCTTAATAAAAGTGCCATTGACTATGTAGAAAATACAAATTGTTATTTTCTAATTAAACTTATTGTCAACTTATGAATTTATAATTAATGAATCTTTATGCATTTTTCAAGGGTCTGATTAATATGATCAATATTCTAGTGTTAATAGTTTGAGAATATCACCTTCTGACTAGGGGCTACTTCTTAATGATGTCATTCTGAAAACAACATTCGTCCTTTGTAAGTTTATGAATCAGGACCAAGAAAGCAACTCAATGAAAGCAAGGTTCTTAAAACGTAATGAAAGTGACAGAAATCCAAGATTTGATTATTTGGTAAGTAGTTTCTCAGATTTTCTGATGATTATGCCTCTGTGATACTAAAAAGAATTTTTGCGTAACGAACAAGAATCTCTCTACATGAGCCACCTGAGAGGCAGGAAAAATGTTCTGTATCAAGTAACTACACACAAAAATGAATTAAACAACAGCTGTCTGTACAAAAACGGACACCATCTTAAATATAGTTTTAGGGAAAGATACATAAAATTATAATTGTACACCATTCTGGGACATTCGACTTTGTTTTTGTTTGTTTGTTCATTTGTTTTACCTTGTTTTTTAAAAGATAAAAAAAAAAAAACAGTGGCATAATTTTATAGTTTTAGAGGCTTTAGAAGTGCTAATGTGAGTAATAGTATCATTCTCATATTTTAAAACTGACCTTCCAGAGGAAAATTTAGAGGGATTTTCCTCCACAGGCAATCAGCACAGAAGTAGTTATTCATCTGGGAATTCACAGCACCACTGTAACTTTCAACTAGCAAAACATACATTAAAAGCTGCTGTAAACGACTCCAGGAGGCCTGCTGATGGCTATGATTAATGGCTGTGCATCTACAGCTATTGCACATAGGTCTTAACAGAGCTATTTGTAAATTGTCAACGCAAACTCATGCAACCTCAGGTTATCAATCAGAAAGGTATGCATTGGAGTTGGTTAATTACAGCCCTTCTTCTGTGGCACTAGGAAGTGTATAATGTTTTTCAATGACTGAAAACTGTCAAAGACTAGTTTTGAAATTAATTTGAAAGCAAAATGGTACAATAGAAGCTTACTTGTTTATTTATGTGTATTAGGTCTCCCAAAGAAAAAAATAGGCCTTTCTTAAGTGTATAAAGCTTCTTCTTTTCCAATTTCCACAGTCCTTCCTTTGTTATACATGTCCTTGTAGATTATTTTCTTGCTATAGCCATAGTTTTCATCGTTGTAGAACCAAATTTAGCAAGAACGCAATTTGTAGAACTCACTCTCATCTCAGGCTGTATTCTTACTAACTAATCTCAAAGGTGTCTATCACACAATATGGATTCAAATGTAAATGTATTGTGTGTTTTTCTTTTTCCATTAAGATTGGCTGCCTTTTGTAATCCTTGGCTCATGGACAAACTATCTTAAGCTTCAACAGAAAAAATAATCCTTTCATATGATATAGTAATTTTCATTTGTCAGTATATTCATATTCATTCTTTCATGTGACACCATGATATCTCAGTGAGGTAGGTAGGACAGGTAATATAGTTTATAACAATGGTAATAATATAGTAATTAATAATATAGCAAGTTATATAGTGCTCTAATTATTATGACCATTCATTTACTCTGTATATAATATCATTTACATGATATTTACTTATATTTTAATAATATTTAAAAGCACTGTTGAAATCAGAAATGACCAGTTAAGATATAAATTCTTTACTCAGGAATGTGACATAATTGTAATCATTGTCAATTACCTAAGTTTCAAAAAATTTAAGTTTAGGGATATGTAGGAGCAACAGGAGAAAAATGTCTCAAGAATAGTAAGTCAGTAAGTTTCTTCAATAATTTTTAAGACCCTGAAATTGCTTTTCTTAAAAGACATCCCGTAATTGTATATTTTAAATGTTAAAAGCAATTGTTAAAATTTGAGCTCAGTGTCTTTAACCTCTTCTAAGTACATGCTAAAGAATTTATCTCAATAGGGGGCGGAGCAAGATGGCTGAAGAGTAACAGCTCCAGTGTCCAACTCCCAGCGCGAGTGACACAGAAGAACAGTGATTTCTGCATTTTCAACTGAGGTACTGGGGTCATCTCACTAGGGAGTGCCGGACAATCGGTGCTGGTCAGCTGCGGCAGCCCGACCAGCGAGAGCTGAAGCAGGGCAAGGCATCACCTCACCTGGGAAGTACAAGGGGTAAGAGAATCCCTTTTCCTAGCCAGGGGAAATGAGACACACAACACGTGGAAAATCGGGTAACTCCCACACCAATGCTGTGCTTTAAGCAAAAGGGCACACCAGGAGAATATATCCCACACCTGGCCGGGAGGGTCCCACGACCACGGAACCTCCCTCATTGCTAACACAGCAGTCTGCGATCTAACCGCAAGGCAGCAGCGAGGCTGGGGGAGGGGCGCCCACCATTACTGAGGCTTAAGTATGTAAACAAAGCCACTGGGAAGCTCGAACTGGGTGGAGCTCACAGCAGCTCAAGGAAACCTGCCTGACTCTGTAGACTCCACCTCTGGGGACAGGGCACAGCTAAACAACAACAAAAAAAAAGCAGCAGAACCTCTGCAGATGAAAACGAATCTGTCTGACTGTTTGAAGAGAGCAGTGGATCTCCCAACATGGAGGTTGAGATCTGAGAAGGGACAGACTGCCTGCTCAAGTGGGTCCCTGACCACTGAGGAGCCTAACTGGGAGACATCCCCCACTAGGGGCAGTCTGACACCCCACACCTCACAGGGTGGAGTACACCCCTGAGAGGAAGCTTCCAAAGTAAGAATCAGACAGGTAAACTAGCTGTTCAACAATATTCCATCTTCTGCAGCCTCTGCTGCTGATATCCAGGCAAACAGGGTCTGGAGTGGACCTGAAGCAAACTCCAACAGACCTACAGCTTAGGGTCCTGAATGTCAGAAGGAAAACTATCAAACAGGAAGGACACCAACACCAAAACCCCATCAGTACGGCACCATCATCAAAGACCATAGACAGATAAAACCACAAAGATGGGGGAAAAGCAGGGCAGAAAAGCGGGATTTAAGAAAATAAGAGTGCATCTTCCCCTGCAAAGGAGCGCAGCCCATCGCCAGCACCGGATCAAAGCTGGTCAGAGAATGACTTTAATGAGATGAGAGAAGAAGGCTTCAGTCCATCAAATTTTCAGAGCTAAAGGAGGAATTATATACCCAACACAAAGAAACTAAATATCTTGAAAAAAGAGTGGAAGAATTGACAGCTAGACTAATTAATGCAGAGAAGGTCAAAAATGAAATGACAGAGATGAAAACCATGGCACGAGAAATACGTGACAAATGCACAAGCTTCAGTAACCGACTCGATCAACTGGAAGAAAGAGTATCAGCGATTCAGGATCAAATGAATGAAATGAAGCGAGAAGAGAAGTCTAAAGAAAAAAGAAGAAAAAGAAATGAACAAAGCCTGCAAGAAGTATGGGATTATGTAAAAAGACCAAATCTACGTCTGATTGGGGTTTCTGAAAGTAAGGGGGAAAATGGAACCAAGTTGGAAAACACTCTTCAGGATATCATCCAGGAGAACTTCCCCAACCTAGTAGGGCAGGCCAACATTCAAATTCAGGAAATACAGAGAACGCCACAAAGATACTCCTCCAGAAGAGCAACTCCAAGACACATAATTGCCAGATTCACCAAAGTTGAAATGAAGGAAAAAATCTTCAGGGCAGCCAGAGAGAAAGGTCCGGTTACCCACAAAGGGAAGCCCATCAGACTAACAGCAGATCTCTCGGCAGAAACTCTACAAGCCAGAAGAGAGTGGGGGCCAATATTTAAAATTCCTAAAGAAAAGAATTTTAAACCCAAAATTTCATATCCAGCCAAACTAAGTTTCATAAGTGAAGGAGAAATAAAATCCTTTACAGATAAGCAAATGCTCAGAGATTCTGTCACCACCAGGCCTGCCTTACAAGAGACCCTGAAGGAAGCCCTAAACATGGAAAGGAACAACCGGTACCAGCCATTGCAAAACATGCCAAAATGTAAAGACCATCGAGGCTAGGAAGAAACTGCATCAACTAACGAGCAAAATAACCAGTTAATATCATAATGGCAGGATCAAGTTCACACATAACAACATTACCCTTAAATGTAAATGGACTAAATGCTCCAATTAAAAGACACAGACTGGCAAACTGGATATAGAGTCAAGACCCATCAGTCTGCTGTATTCAGGAGACCCATCTCAGACGCAGAGACATACATAGGCTCAAAATAAAGGGATGGAGGAAGATCTACCAAGCCAATGGAGAACAAAAAAAAGCAGAGGTTGGAATCCCAGTCTCTGATAAAACAGACTTTAAACCATCAAAGATCAAAAGAGACAAAGAAGGCCATTACATAATGGTAAAGGCATCAATTCAACAGGAAGAGCTAACTCTCCTAAATATATATGCACCCAATATAGGAGCACCCAGATTCATAAAGCAAGTCCTTAGAGACTTACAAAGAGACTTAGACTCCCATACAATAATAATGGGAGACTTCAACACTCCACTGCCAACATTAGACAGATCAACGAGACAGAAAGTTAACAAGGATATCCAGGAATTGAACTCATCTCTGCACCAAGCGGACCTAATAGACATCTATAGAACTCTCCACCCCAAATCAACAGAATATACTTTCTTCTCAGCACCACATCACACTTATTCCAAAATTGACCACAGAATTGGAAGTGATGCACTCCTCAGCAAATGGAAAAGAACAGAAATTATAACAAACTGTCTGTCAGACCACAGTGCAATCAAACTAGAACTCAGGACTAAGAAACTAAATCAAAACCGCTCAACTACATGGAAACTGAACAACCTGCTCCTGAATGACTACTGGGTACATAACGAAATGAAGGCAGAAATAAAGATGTTCTTTGAAAGCAATGAGAACAAAGATACAACATACCAGAATCTCTGGGACACATTTAAAGCAGTGTGTAGAGGGAAATTTACAGCACTAAATGTCCACAAGAGAAAGCTGGAAAGATCTAAAATAAGCACTCTAACATCACAAAGCTAGCAGAACGCAAGAAATAACTAATATCAGAGCAGAAGTGAAGGAGATAAAGACACAAAAAACCCTCCAAAAAATCAATGAATCCAGGAGTTGGTTTTTTGAAAAGATCAACAAAATTAACAGACCGCTAGGAAGACTAATAAAGAAGACAAGAGAGAGGAATCAAATAGATGCAATAAAAAATGATAAAGGGGATATCACCACCGACCCCACAGAAATACAAACTACCATCAGAGAATACTATGAGCACCTCTACGCAAATCAACTAGAAAATCTAGATGAAATGGATAATTTCCTGGACACTTACACTCTCCCAAGACCAAACCAGGAAGAAGTTGAATCCCTGAATAGACCAATAGCAGGCTCCGAAATTGAGGCAATAATTAATAGCCTACCAAACAAACAAAGTCCAGGACCAGATGGATTCACAGCTGCATTCTACCAGAGGTACAAGGAGCAGCTGGTACCATTCCTTCTGAAACTATTCCAATCAATAGAAAAAGAGGGAATCCTCCCTAACTCATTTTATGAGGCCAACATCATCCTGATACCAAAGCCTGGCAGAGACACAACATAAAAAGAGAATTTTAGACCAATATCCCTGATGAACATCGATGCAAAAATCCTCAATAAAATACTGGCAAACCGGATTAAGCAGCACATCAAAAAGCTTATCCACCATGATCAAGTGAGCTTCATCCCTGGGATGCAAGACTGGTTCAACATTCGCCAATCAATAAACATAATCCACCATATAAACAGAACCAAAGACAAGAACCACATGATTATCTTAATAGATGCAGAAAAGGCATTTTACAAAATTCAACAGCCCTTCATGCTAAAAACGCTCAATAAATTCGGTGTTGATGGAACGTACCTCAAAATAATAAGAGCTATTTATGACAGACCCACAGCTAATATCATACTGAATGGGCAAAAACTGGAAAAATTCCCTTTGAAAACTGGCACAAGACAGGGATGCCCTCTCTCACCACTCCTATTCAACATAGTGTTGGAAGTTCTGGCTAGGGCAATCAGGCAAGAGAAAGAAATCAAGGGTATTCAGTTAGGAAAAGAAGAAGTCAAATTGTCCCTGTTTGCAGATGACATGATTGTATATTTAGAAAACCCCATTGTCTCAGCCCAAAATCTCCTTAAGCTGATAAGCAACTTCAGCAATGTCTCAGGATACAAAATTAATGTGCAAAAATCACAAGCATTCTTATACACCAGTAACAGACAAGCAGAGAGCCAAATCAGGAATGAACTTCCATTCACAATTGCTTCAAAGAGAATAAAATACCTAGGAATCCAACTTACAAGGGATGTAAAGGACCTCTTCAAGGAGAATTACAAACCACTGCTCAGTGAAATAAAAGAGGACACAAACAAATGGAAGGACATACCATGCTCATGGATAGGAAGAATCAATATCATGAAAATGGCCATACTCCCCAAGGTAATTTATAGATTCACTGCCATCCCCATCAAGCTACCAATGAGTTTCTTCACAGAGTTGGAAAAAACTGCTTTAAAGTTCATATGGAACCAAAAAAGAGCCCGCATTGCCAAGACAATCCTAAGTCAAAAGGACAAAGCTGGAGGCGTCACGCTACCTGACTTCAAATTGTACTACAAGGCTACAGTAACCAAAACAGCATGGTACTGGTACCAAAACAGAGATATAGAGCAATGGAACAGAACAGAGTTCTCAGAAATAATACCGCACATCTACGGCCATCTGATCTTTGACAAACCTGAGAGAAACAAGAAATGGGGAAAGGATTCCCTATTTAATAAATGGTGCTGGGAAAATTGGCTAGCCATAAGTAGAAAGCTGAAACTGGATCCTTTCCTTACTCCTTATACGAAGATTAATTCAAGATGGATTAGAGACTTAAATGTTAGACCTAATATCATAAAAACCCTAGAAGAAAACCTAGGTAGTATCATTCAGGACATAGGCATGGGCAAGAACTTCATGTCTAAAACACCAAAATCAATGTCAGCAAAAGCCAAATTGACAAATGGGATCTAATTAAACTAAAGAGCTTCTGCACAGCAAAAGAAACTACCCTCAGAGTGAACAGGCAACCTACAGAATGGGAGAACATTTTTGCAATCTACTCATCTGAAAAAGGGCTAATATCCAGAATCTACAAAGAACTCAAACAAATATTCAAGAAAAAAAACCAACCCCATCAAATGTGGGCAAAGGATATGAACAGACATTCCTCAAAAGAAGACATTCATACAGCCAACAGACACATGAAAAAATGCTCATCATCACTCGCCATCAGAGAAATGCAAATCAAAACCACAATGAGATAGCATCTCACACCAGTTAGAATGGCAATCATTAAAAAATCAGGAAACAACAGTTGTTGGACAGGAAGTGGAGAAATAGGAACCCTTTCACACTGTTGGTGGGATTGTAAACTAGTTCAACCATTAAGGAAAACAGTATGGCGATTCCTCAAGGATCTAGAACTAGATGTACCATATGACCCAGCCATCCCACTACTGGGTATATACCCAAAGGATTATAAATCATGCTGCTATAAAGACACATGCACACATATGTTTATTGCGGCACTACTCACAATAGCAAAGACTTGGAATCAACCCAAATGTCCATCTGTGACAGACTGGATTAAGAAAATGTGGCACATATACACCATGGAATACTATGCAGCCATAAAAAAGGATGAGTTTGCGTCCTTTGTAGGGACATGGATGCAGGTGGAAACCATCATTCTTAGCAAACTATCCCAAGAACAGGAAACCAAACACCTCATGTTCTCACTCATAGGTAGGAACTGAACAGTGGGATCATTTTAACTCGGGAAGAGGAACATCACACACTGGGGCCTATCATGGGGGGGGGGGATTGCATTGTGAGTTATACCTGATATAAATGATGAATTGTGGATTCTGACGAGTTGATGGGTGCAGCACACCAACATGGCACAAGTATACATATGTAACAAACCTGCACGTTATGCAAATGTACCCTAGAACTTAAAGTATAATAATAAATAAATAAATAAATAAATAAATAAATAAATAAATAAATAAAAAAGAATTTATGTCAACAAATACTTCTAAAGCACTGTTGTATACAGGAACAAATTTAAATATGTTAGAATTAGCAGAATAAATATAAACAAATATATTTCCCTTTACATCTCAAATTCATCACAATGGGAAGTTGTATTGATATGATATTCGAGACAAATGACATTGAGTCTAACAACTTTTAAAATGTTTAGACAGGCCAGTCATGGTGGCTCACGCCTGTAATCCCAGCACTTTGGGAGGCCAAGGTGGGCCGATAAGGAGGACAGGAGTTCGAGATGAGCCTGACCAACATACTGAAACCGTGTCTCTACTAAAAATACAAAAATTAGACGAATGTGATGGTACACACCTGTAATCCCAGCTACTTGGGAGTCTGAGGCAGGAGAATTGCTTGAACCCGGGAGGCAGAGGTTGCAGTGAGCTGAGATCGTGCCATTGCACTCCAGTCCAGGTGACAGTGTGAGACTCTGACTCGGAAAGAAAAAAAAAAAAAAAAAAAAAAAAAGTTGATACAATTGTCAAAACTAACTCCAACTGTAAATTTATATCATAACAAATATAAATGTGACAGATGAAAAATTGCATTGGATAGTACCGAAAAGGTGGTGCTGTATAGGAATAGTTGTTGGGGAAGCCCGGACAAGTATAAACAAAATTTATCTTGGGCTTTCCCCTGACCCATACCTCAGATCTATCACTAGGCATCAAATATGTCCCTGCTACATCAGGCTGCCCAGAGTCTACTAAGCCTCCTAGGCTTTATGACTCCATGCAGTGTTCTGTGCTCCAAACTCATTCACTTCTGCGTTTCCCCACCATCCCCCACACACAAAATGTAACTTTGGTTAACTAAACTGTTAATGTATTTTTCCTGAGTCAAATATTTGCATTTTCCAGGACAATTTTGGAGAAAGAGTTCTCTAAAGGGGTGATTTTAGCAATAAGAAAAAATGTAGGATTTTTTTCCCCATGAATTTCACCAACTGACCATTTGCCTGCTATACGTACACCCTGTGTTGACCTTAACAATACTCCATTGTCTGAAATGAAAGAGTATTTCCATTGGGTTAATAGCAGCAATCAAATGAAGCACATTCTGATTTTGGCTCCCACTTAGAAACATGGTGCTAAGCAATAAGTGTAACGTCTGAAGCACAGAAGGGTGACTTTAAAACAGAATCACAGCTCTTTCTAACCTAATAAGTTCCCTGCTGAGTCTTAAAATTGGTTATCTGAACCCAGACCAGTGACTCCAAGTGACCACGTATTAAAGAAAAAAAGAAAAAAATCATTTTAGTTAAATACTCAGAGCCTGTATAATACTTCAGGCACTTATAATTTATTTTTTTTCTAAAGTACTCTGATGTCTTTTGTCATTTAGTCCAGTTAAGGCACGGTTTCCTAGACACTTTTTTCAATCCCTCCCAAACAAGGCACAAAGTCCGGGAGCCTCTGAGATCTAACCTGATTTCCACTCTAGCAAATGTGTAGATGACTGAGCTCTTAATCAGTGAAGCAAAAGGTCTTCCTTATAATTGACATACAGAAGTATTGTTAATGGATTCCTAGCTCCTGTCAAGTTCTCCTGTTAAGCTGTTCCTATGTATTATGAATGCAAGTTTCACAACAACAACAAAAAGTTGCTAGAGTGCTAGAAATGAAGAAAACACCTCTCTAAATTCCCTAGCACTCTACCCTGGAGATGCTGACTCAAGAAACACCAGTGCCCTCTCCTGGTCAGAAGAAAGACAAACTTTGTCCTCTGTAGCCATAAGGGAGCAGTCAACAAAGAATTACCAAATACTTTATGACGCTGTCTCAACAAACATTTCACTTATAGGAACAATGTTAGGAAACAAGGTTTTCGTGAATTGTACTGCTTATCTAAAAAGTAGTACTACTGGCTACAGATTCTAGACACAAATAAGAGATAATGATTTTCAAAGAGTGAATACATATGTTCAAGCATTGCAAAATTGTTCAAATACCAGATATTGAGAAATGATATGTACACGAAATTGTTTATGTCACTTTCTATATGCCGATGTATGTAGAGAAAAGTTAGTAAAGAAAGAAATTTAAAACTGTGGAAATATTTGAAGAAGTTTTCTCATAACAGAGTTCATTCTTTCCAAACACAGTGTATTTTCTTGTGTGCAGATGTTCAAAGCTTTGGTGCAACAAAGAAACTAGCAAAGAAACTGTAAATGTGTAATAAAGGAGCTTAAAACACACACACATGTGCAGAAACACACACACACACACACACTACCCACAAATAAAAGGAATACTGTCCTCTTCAAAACAGTTGTTTTGAAAAGGTACACTCATATGCTGTGAACCTTTTCAAAACTTATTTTTTGAAAGTGTAGTCAGAGCCAAAAATCCATTATTATTATTTTCTGGTAATACCATGTTTTTTCATCCACGGATGCATTATTCAGCTTGAGTTTCTATATGATTCAGCATATTGAATTCTAAATCCCATTTTGCAATTTCTAAATATTCAAATATAGTTTCTGGGATAAATATTTATCAATACTAAGGATTGTAAATCGTTAGTAAAATACAATTTTAAGGATATTTAAAAAGATTTATCCATTTGCCTGTTGATGGAAACCTTATTAAAACAATAAAAAAAGATTTATTATTTGTTCACAAGATAATTGTAAAAGATGAAAAAAAACTTCAAGGGTGAGTGAAGCATTGCCAGAAACATGAGAATAAGTTGAGGAGATGGCCATATTGATTACCTGGAAGAGAATAAAATTTAGATGCCTGAATTGTGTTGCATTATTCAAAAATTATTCATATATCTTTTCTGTCACCGCTAAGGAAATTTATTGTTGAAACTCAAATTGGGACCTGGGGCTTGAACCACAGAAAGCATGGGTGTTTGGCTATACAACTAGAGAGATTCAAGGGAACATTAGACAAATTCTTTCTCATTCTCCATCAGTGTGCTAGGGAGCCTTATTATGTTCTCCTGAGGATTGAACTCTAGGCTCCTCACTTGGCCTTTGCTTGAGTGGATACGGTGGGGCCACAGGATTTTCTTTTGACATTTGGCTAAAATAGAATGAATATTGCCTAAATCTTTTCTATCTTGCTAGACTGTCATTTTCTTCGTCCTTTTACTAGAGAGGACAGATTTCTGTTAGGAATTTTTGTTGTTTGCTCTTGTTGATGTTTCCAGGTATCGCCTCTTCACATCCCGAGGTTCCTAATAGCTCTGTCTTCTTTTCTCTACCTTTTAGAGCCTTCTTAATCTATAGACACACACACACACACACACACACACACGCACACACACAAATGTTTTAGCTGCACTTGGTGTAATGAATAATGAAAATTATGGGTAGTCCATATTGCTGGAAGTGGAAAAACACATTCCTTTTGAGATATCTAAGACATGCATTTGGAGATGCTCAGTTAACAACTTAATACATGAGTCTTGAGTTCAGAGCAAGGTCTGGACAGGAGATATAAATCTAAGAGGCATAATATATATGGCATTTAACACCATGATCCTAGATAAGGTGCCTAAGGGAGTTACTATAAGTAGAAAGGAGACACCCAAAACTCAGTCCTGGGGCACTTCAATGCTTGCAAGATGGAGAATTGAGGAGAATTCAGAAAGATCCTGAGAAGGAACATTCAGAAAAATGAGAGGAAGTCCAGGGGAGAGTGGTTTCCCAGAAGTCAGGTGAATACAGTATTTCAGGAATTAGAGAGTAACCAACTGTGTCCACTGCTCCTAAAAAAATCAAAAAACAAGAGGGCTGAACATAGACTATGGGCTGTAGAAACATGAATTCTCTTTATTGGTTATTGTATTGATGCCTTAATTGAATCCATGGTTTAATTATTTTCATCAAGTGTATTCCTCAAAATTGTATTGTCTTAGAGTAAGAAGGATATATCATATGGTTTGAATCTGTTTCCCCATCCAAATCTCATGTCAAATTTTAATCCCCAGTGTCAGAGGTGGGGCATGATGGGAGGTGATTGAATCATGGGGGCGATCTTTAATGGTTTACCATCAACTTCCCTTGGTATTGTATAGTGAGTGAATTCTCAGGAGATCTGGCTGTTTAAAAGTATGTGGCACCTCCCCACCCTTCCTTCAGCTCCAGCCATGTAAGACAAACCTGTTTCCCCTTCACGTTCCAGGATGATTCCAAGTTTCCTAAGGCCTCCTCAGAAGCTGAGCAGATTCCAGCATCATGCTTTCTGTACAACCTGCAGAACCATGAGCCAATTAAACCTCTCATAAATTACCCAGTCTCAGGTATTTCTTTATAGCAATGTGAGAACAAACTAATAAAGCCATCCATCCGACCACTCAACAAATCTATAGCATCACTGATAATTATTGATAGTCTTTGCTTAAACACTTCCAACGGCAGTTAGCTCAGAACTTTGTAAAGTAGTCATTTCCATTTTTGGAGTAACTTATTGTTCCTTGTGCTGGATATGTATTCACTTTTCATTTCTATTCATTACTCGCAGTTCTATTTTTGCACTTATGCAACAAAAAGAAATGTTGCCAGGTATTCACAAGTCACTTCTGTTTTGTTGTTGTTGTTTGTTTGTTTGTTTTTAATCTGTGATTTATTTAACTTCCACCAGTTGTCACAAGGGTGGAAACTTCAAGAATGCCTACAGCCTCACAGGTAGGTTCAGAAAGACCCTGCTTTTTTCTCACCTCATCAGCCCATCCCCACAAAGGCCCTCACAAACACACATGATTACTAAGCATCATTCCCCACTTATATTTTCAAATATGATTTCTTTCCTCTAAGCCATAGTTCTGTCATTGACTATCTATCATTCGTCTTCCCTATACCCTATCTATTAACAAGTAATTGAGAGTTCCTGCTCTGAACCTGTGAGAGGCCTTATGTTTATAACTCTGTGATTGCTTTATTTGACATGATGCTCTTAATCCAAGGGCACACTTGGAACAACTAGGCCATTTCCTAGGTTCACCTAACAGTGACCTCTAAATTTCATGTGGTTCCAAACCCTATTCCAGTAGTTGGGACATAATGTCATTAAATGTAGCCACCTAGCTCTAAAATAACATTGTTACAAACTTACTCCAGTGGGTATAAGATGATTTCATCCTAGATACCAAGCCTACTTGTCACCTGTGGGTGAGATAATGTTCATTAAAAAAAAAAAAAAAAGTTATGGAGGGAGAGTCAAGATAATGTGAGTTGAAAAAAGTAACCAGATATATGATTTTTCACACTTTCAGAGAAACTTGTTCAACAGTTATTAAGATAACTCCTAAACCAGTCAGACTTGAATGGGAAATAACTTACTCTGACTTGGTTGAGCAGCAGACCACATTCCCTTTAATAATCTCTTCATTCTAATCAGGATGATTAGCATGTCTTAAATCATTTTTATTTTTGCTTAACTGATCCTAGGGAATGTACACAGACAACACAATTCAAAGTGGTTCCATGAAAAGAGAGGTACTGTTTATATGGAATAAACTCTTTGTTCTCATCTACTGTCCACCCCTCATTATTAGCTACTAAAATATTTTAACTATATATATATAATAAAAGGCATATATGTGATATATCAATATAGATATATATATAGAAGGTGTATATATACTTTTTATATAGATATGAAAGATATATATATATATATATATATATACACTCACACACACACACATAACTCTATATATATACCTTTTCTGCCTTTCTGGGCAGAGAAACACTTTTCAACAGAAAGTTTCCTTGACTATGAAAAAACAAAACAAAGGATCAGCAATGTTTTAAGCAAGAAGTTAAAAAGATCACTTCAGTTTTTGGGGGCGGAGCAAGATGGCCGAATAGGAACAGCTCCAGTCTCCAACTCCCAGTGCGAGCGACACAGAAGACCGGTGATTTCTGCATTTTCAACTGAGGTACTGGGGTCATCTCACTAGGGAGTGCCGGACAATCGGTGCTGGTCAGCTGCTGCAGCCTGACCAGCGAGAGCTGAAGCAGGGCGAGGCATCGCCTCACCTGGAAGTGCAAGGGGGAAGGGAATCCGTTTTCCTAGCCAGGAGAACTGAGACACACAATACCTGGAAAATCGGGTAACTCCCACCCCAATACGGCGCTTTAAGCAAAGAGGCACACCAGGAGAATATATCCCACGCCTGGCCGGGAGGGTCCCACGCCCACGGAGCCTCCCTCACTGCTAAAACAGCAGTCTGCGGCTATCTATCGGCAAGGCAGCAGCGAGGCTGGGGGAGGGGCGCCCGCCATTGCTGAGGCTTAAGTAGGTAAACAAAGCTGCTGGGAAGCTCGAATTGGGTGGAGCTCACAGCAGCTCAAGGAAGCCTGCCTGTCTCTGTAGACTCCACCTCTGGGGACAGCGCACAGCTGAAGACCAACAGGGGAAACAGCGGGGGCCGGTGCAGACGCGAACGACTCTGTCTGACAGCTTTGGGGAGAGCTGTGGATCTCCCAACTCGGAGGTTGAGATCTGAGAACGGACAGACTGCCTGCTCAGGTGTGTCCCTGACCCCTGAGTAGCCTAGCTGGGAGAAATCCCCCACTAGGGGCAGTCGGACACCTCACACCTCACAGGGTGGAGTACACCCCTGAGAGGAAACTTCCAAAGGAAGAATCAGGCAGGTACACTCGTTGTTCAGCAATATTCTATCTTCGGCAACCTCTGCTGCTGATACCCAAGCAAACAGGGTCTGGAGTGGACCTCAAGCCATCTCCAACAGACCAACAGACAGTCCTTCTGACTGTCAGAAGGAAAACTATCAAAGAGGAAGGACACCTATACCAAAACCCCAGCAGTACGTCACCACCATAAAAGACCAGAGACAGATAAAACCACAAAGATGGGGAAAAAGCAGGGCAGAAAAGCTGGAAATACAAAAAATAAGAGCGCATCTCCCCCTGCAAAGGAGTGCAGCCCATCGCCAGCAACGGATCAAAGATGGTCAGAGAATGACTAGGACGAGAGGAGAGAAGAAGGCTTCAGTCCATCAAACTTATCAGAGCTAAAGGAGGAATTACGTACCCAGCGCAAAGAAACTAAAAATCTTGAAAAAAGAGTGGAAGAATTGACAGCTAGACTAATTAATGCAGAGAAGATCATAAACGAAATGACAGAGATGAAAACCATGACACGAGAAATACGTGACAAATGCACAAGCTTCAGTAACCGACTCGATCAACTGGAAGAAAGAGTATCAGCGATTGAAGATCAAATGAATGAAATGAAGCGAGAAGAGAAACCAACAGAAAAAAGAAGAAAAAGAAATGAGCAAAGCCTGCAAGAAGTATGGGATTACGTAAAAAGACCAAATCTACGTCTGATTGGGGTGCCTGAAAGTGAGGGGGAAAATGGAACCAAGTTGGAAAACACTCTTCAGGATATCATCCAGGAGAACTTCCCCAACCTAGTAGGGCAGGCCAACATTCAAATTCAGGAAATACAGAGAACGCCACAAAGATACTCCTCCAGAAGAGCAACTCCAAGACACATAAATGCCAGATTCACCAAAGTTGAAATGAAGGAAAAAATCTTAAGGGCAGCCAGAGAGAAAGGTCGGGTTACCCACAAAGGGAAGCCCATCAGATTAACAGCAGATCTCTCGGCAGAAACTCTACAAGTCAGAAGAGAGTGGGCGCCAATACTCAACGTTCTTAAAGAAAAGAATTTTCAAACCAGAATTTCATATCCAGCCAAACTAAGTTTCATAAGTGAAGGAGAAATAAAATCCTTTACAGATAAGCAAATGCTTAGAGATTTTGTCACCACCAGGCTGCCTTACAAAAGACCCTGAAGGAAGCCCTAAACATGGAAAGGAACAACCGGTACCAGCCATTGCAAAACATGCCAAAATGTAAAGACCATCGAGGCTAGGAAGAAACTGCATCAACTAACGAGCAAAATAACCAGTTAATATCATAATGGCAGGATCAAGTTCACACATAACAATATTAACCTTAAATGTTAATGGACTAAATGCTCCAATTAAAAGACACAGACTGGCAAACTGGATAAAGAGTCAAGACCCATCAGTCTGCTGTATTCAGGAGACCCATCTCACATGCAGAGACATACATAGGCTCAAAATAAAGGGATGAAGGAAGATCTACCAAGCAAATGGAGAACAAAAAAGAGCAGGGGTTGCAATCCTTGTCTCTGATAAAACAGACTTTAAACCATTAAAGACCAAAAGAGACAAAGAAGGCCATTACATAATGGTAAAGGGATCAATTCAACAGGAAGAGATAACTCTCCTAAATATATATGCACCCAATACAGGAGCACCCAGATTCATAAAGCAAGTCCTTAGAGACTTACAAAGAGACTTAGACTCCCATACAATAATAATGGGAGACGTCAACACTCCGCTGTCAACATTAGACAGATCAACGAGACAGAAAGTTAACAAGGATATCCAGGAATTGAACTCATCTCTGCACCAAGCGGACCTAATAGACATCTATAGAACTCTTCACCCCAAATCAACAGAATATACATTCTTCTCAGCACCACATGACACTTATTCCAAAATTGACCACATAATTGGAAGTAAAGCACTCCTCAGAAAATGGAAAAGAACAGAAATTATAACAAACTGTCTCTCAGACCACAGTGCAATCAAACTAGAACTCAGGACTAAGAAACACAATCAAAACCGCTCAACTACATGGAAACTGAACAACCTGCTCCTGAATGAATACTGGGTACATAACGAAATGAAAGCAGAAATAAAGATGTTCTTTGAAACCAATGAGAACAAAGATACAACATAACAGAATCTCTGGGACACATTTAAAGCAGTGTGTAGAGGGAAATTAATAGCAATAAATGTCCACAAGAGAAAGCAGGAAAGATCTAAAATTGACACTCTAAGATCACAATTAAAAGAACTAGAGAGGCAAGAGCAAACACATTCAAAAGCTAGCAGAAGGCAAGAAATAACTAAGATCAGAGCAGAACTGAAGGAGATAGAGACACAAAAAACCCTCCAAAAAATCAATGAATCCAGGAGTGGTTTTTTTGAAAAGACCAACAAAATTGACAGCCCACTAGCAAGGCTAATAAAGAAGAAAAGAGAGAGGAATCAAAAAGATGCAATAAAAAATGATAAAGGGGATATCACCACTGACCCCACAGAAATACAAACTACCATCAGAGAATACTATAAACGCCTCTACGCAAATCAACTAGAAAATCTAGAAGAAATGGATAATTTCCTGGACACTTACACTCTCCCAAGGTTAAACCAGGAAGAAGTTGAATCCCTGAATAGACCAATAGCAGGCTCTGAAATTGAGGCAATAATTAATAGCCTACCCACCAAAAAAAGTCCAGGACCAGATGGATTCACAGCTGAATTCTACCAGAGGTACAAGGAGGAGCTGGTACCATTCCTTCTGAAACTATTCCAATCAATAGAAAAAGAGGGAATCCTCCCTAACTCATTTTATGAGGCCAACATCATCCTGATACCAAAGCCTGGCAGAGACACAACAAAAAAAGAGAATTTTAGACCAATATCCCTGATGAACATCGATGCAAAAATTCTCAATAAAATACTGGCAAACCGGATTCAGCAGCACATCAAAAAGCTTATCCACCATGATCAAGTGGGCTTCATCCCTGGGATGCAAGGCTGGTTCAACATTCGCAAATCAATAAACGTAATCCAGCATATAAACAGATCCAAAGACAAGAACCACATGATTGTCTCAATAGATGCAGAAAAGGCTTTTGACAAAATTCAACAGCCCTTCATGCTCAAAACGCTCAATAAATTCGGTATTGATGGAATGTACCTCAAAATAATAAGAGCTATTTATGACAAACCCACAGCTAATATCATACTGAATGGGCAAAAACTGGAAAAATTCCCTTTGAAAACTGGCACAAGACAGGGATGCCCTCTCTCACCACTCCTATTCAACATAGTGTTGGAAGTTCTGGCTAGGGCAATCAGGCAAGAGAAAGAAATCAAGGGTATCCAGTTAGGAAAAGAAGAACTCAAATTGTCCCTGTTTGCAGATGACATGATTGTATATTTAGAGAAGCCCATCGTCTCAGCCCAAAATCTCCTTAAGCTGGTAAGCAACTTCAGCAAAGTCTCAGGATACAAAATTAATGTGCAAAAATCACAAGCATTCTTATACACCAGTAACAGACAAGCAGAGAGCCAAATCAGGAATGAACTTCCATTCACAATTGCTTCAAAGAGAATAAAATACCTAGGAATCCAGCTTACAAGGGATGTCAAGGACCTCTTCAAGGAGAACTACAAACCACTGCTCAGTGAAATCAAAGAGGACACAAACAAATAGAAGGACATACCATGCTCATGGATAGGAAGAATCAATATCGTGAAAATGGCCATACTCCCCAAGGTTATTTATAGATTCAATGCCATCCCCATCAAGCTACCAATGAGTTTCTTCACAGAATTGGAAAAAAACTGCTTTAAAGTTCATATGGAACCAAAAAAGAGCCCACATTGCCAATACAATCCTAAGTCAAAAGGACAAAGCTGGAGGCGTCACACTACCTGACTTCAAACTATACTACAAGGCTACAGTAACCAAAACAGCATGGTCCTGGTACCAAAACAGAGATAAAGACCAATGGAACAGAACAGAGTCCTCAGAAATAATACCGCACATCTACAGCCATCGGATCTTTGACAAACCTGAGAGAAACAAGAAATGGGGAAAGGATTCCCTATTGAATAAATGGTGCTGGGAAAATTGGCTAGCCATAAGTAGAAAGCTGAAACTGCATCCTTTCCTTACCCCTTATACGAAGATTAATTCAAGATGGATTAGAGACTTAAATGTTAGACCTAATACCATAAAAACCCTAGAAGAAAATCTACGTAGTACCATTCAGGACATAGGCATGGGCAAGGACTTCATGTCTAAAACACCAAAAGCAACGGCAGCAAAAGCAAAAATTGACAAATGGGAACTAATTAAACTAAAGAGCTTTTGCACAGCAAAAGAAACTACCATCAGAGTGAACAGGCATCCTACAGAATGGGAGAAAATTTTTGCAACCTACTCATCTGACAAAGGGCTAATATCCAGAATCTACAAAGAACTCAAACAAATATACGAGAAAAAAACAAACAACCCCATCAAAAAGTGGGCAAAGGATATGAACAGACATTTCGCAAAAGAAGATATTCATACAGCCAACAGATACATGAAAAAATGCTCATCATCACTCGCCATCAGAGAAATGCAAATCAAAACCACAATGAGATACCATCTCACACCAGTTAGAATGGCAATCATTAAGAAGTCAGGAAACAACAGGTGTTGGAGAGGATGTGGAGAAATAGGAACACTTTTCCACTGTTGGTGGGATTGTAAACTAGTTCAACCATTATGGAAAACAGTATGGAAATTCCTCAAGGATCTAGAACTAGATGTACCATATGACCCAGCCATCCCACTACTGGGTATATACCCAAAGGATTATAAATTATTCTACTACAAAGACACATGTACACGTATGTTTATTGCGGGACTATTCACAATAGCAATGACTTGGAATCAACCCAAATGTCCATCTGTGACAGACTGGATTCAGAAAATGTGGCACATATACACCATGGAACACTATGCAGCCATAAAAAAGGATGAGTTTGCGTCCTTTGTAGGGACATGGATGCAGCTGGAAACCATCATTCTTAGCAAACTATCACAAGAACAGAAAACCAAGCACCGCATGTTCTCACTCATAGGTGGGAACTGAACAATGACATCACTTGGACTCTGGAAGGGGAACATCACACACTGGGGCCTATCATGGGGAGGGGGGGGAGGAGGGAGGGATTGCATTGGGGAGTTATACATGATATAAATGATGAATTGATGGGTGCTGACGAGTTGATGGGTGCAGCACACCAACATGGCATAAGTATACATATGTAACAAACCTGCACGTTATGCACATGTACCCTAGAACTTAAAGTATAATAAAAAAATAATAATAATAAAATAAAATTAAAAAAAAGAAAAAAAAAAGCATCACTTCTGTCTTTTATTAGTTCACTTCATGCAGTTCTTTTTCTGCTTGATTTTCAAGACCATTTCAGCTTTCCATGAGTCCCACGTTTTTTCTCTATTTCCAAAGCTATCAGAAACCTGCATTCAAGAGCATCTGTTAGAGTTTTCTAGCTGATTATGAAACCACCTTCTAAAGAGGACCAAAACAAGAAAACAATTGTCTGTGGATGACAATAATTTTAGGGTATATATAGTCAAAGACAGAATTGACAAGGAAATTTTTACCTCTGTGGCACATAATAATTTAGCATAACAATTATAATTATTACTGATAATATACACTATGTTATATTAGAATTACAGGAGTTTCCCATGATTTGGTAACATATACCAATGGCATATTTATACAAATGTAGCCCAAAGGAAACCAAACACCATTTCATATTTGACAATGCTTCCTGTATAATTTTTATGCCAAATAAGCCAAATTATGTCATTTTTGAACTTTAGGGAACCTAATATTTTAAAAGATTAATTAGGTCAGAAAAAGACATAATTGATCATTGGATTTTGGAAAGTTTGTCAAATATCAAAGGCTTAAAACACTTGATATCATGGGTTATTGTAAAATAAGTCATTCATTTGACCAAAGTTAATAACTCAAGGATTTCAAAAACAGCAAAAACCTTCACTCTTTAAGAGGAAACTTTATTTTACAAACAATAAGCCATAATAACATCGGCATAAAGCCAATTAAATTTGTTTTCCAAAATTTTATAAACAACCTATAAACTGTTAATATTAACCATTAGCCATAACTTCCATAATCTTTTTACAACCTTTATAACCTTTATTAAGGAGTTGGTTAGTACTTCAATAAAACCTTGTTAATCTGACACAGGAGCCCATATGATGGTCTTCTATCAGTGTGTTTTTGACATTAATGATTAATTTATAGAGCCACTGAACTTATTTTTTCTGATAAAATTGACACTTACAATCTCACACACCCACCTCTTCTGAGATGTTTTCTGGGTCTTGAGGAGTTGAATAGCTTTAATTTCTGGCCCTGTGTTTCAGGGATACAGTTTATTTTTATTGCCATCTTCTACTGGGCATGAAGATGGGGCTTTAATTGCTGGTAGTGTTTAAAATTTAGCAGGACTTAGTGTTCTTTTAGACCCAGGAGTCAAAAATCTTATAACTCAATGTCACAAGGACTTTAAAAGTGCGTACAGAGAGTTACACGGATGTAATAACATTAATTTTTTTTAAAAGTTGTATCTGTTTTTTTTCCTAAGCAAACCAAAAGTTAATAATAATATGACAACTTGGTTATATAATAGTTTTGGGGTTTTTTAAATAAATAATCATATTTTGACTTAAACAGAACGTTCATGACATAGTTGGACTTTTTGGTTTGTCTTGAACACCCCTTTTTGTTAAACAACCAGACATTTTACTCTAGGACTAAATTTACCATACAGGATTCTTTCTCATACAAAATAATTTCTCTTTTTCTTCCCAAAGAAACCCTTTATTTTTATAACTTTATCTACATCTCTCTTATTTCCTAGTTCCTTTTACCTTGTTTTATACATAACCTTTAAATAAGCTTTGAATTAGACAAAAATTGTTCACCCTTTTAAAAAGGACACACCTTTTTCAGAATGTTTTTCTACAACAGATTTTTATTGGAAAATACCCAAATAATGAAATATTTGTTATTTAATTTAATATAACTTTAGATTCTAAATTATGGCAAGTTTGTCCACAAGTGTTTATCTCATTACATTTACCTAATTATTTTATTTTAATCATTTACCTAGATTATTTATGAAGACTGATAGTCATCATTTAAAGTTGTGAAACACATGGCCAGGTATGTTGGCTCATGCCTGTAATCCCAACACTTTGGGAGGCTTAGGCAGGTGGATCACCTGAGGTCAGGACTTCAAGACCAGCCTGGTCAATATGATGAAATCCCATCTGTACTAGAAATATAATAAACTAGACAGGCATGATGACACATGCCTGTAGTCCCAGCTACTCAGGAGGCTGAGGCAGAAGAATCGCTTGAATCTGAGAGGTGGAGGTTGTAGTGAGCCAAGATCATGCTACTGCACTCAAGCCTGGGTGACAAGACTGAAACTCCATCTCAAAAATAATAATAGTAATAAAGTTATAGAATGCACTATTGCACAATTATAAATGAGACAGTGAAAAAAATCTGACCTAAATGATTCCATCTTGCTTCCAACCTCGAAGCTGTCCTTGTTCATTTCTGGGCATAGGCTGAACTAACTTTGTTAGGAACTTACAGTGTAGCTTTGAAACAAAGATGACAACAGTCGTTTCACCAAACAACCTCCTTACTACCTGTGGACTAGACTGACTAAAGCCACAAGATTAGAAGTTATGATAACCTTACTAAATGAACAATGTAGCTTTCTTCATTAAACCAATATTAGTGTCTTATTTATTAAAAATTACACAAGCAAAGATCATTCTATTTTGAGCTGGGTTCATAGTTTTGTAAATTCTATGCCAAATTTTGACACCTTATAGTATTTGGCAGAGATAACTATGAAATTGCTTGATTAATAAATGCAAATAAAAATGTATGCTGGCGATTCTAAAGACATTTCTAATATTACTTTATCAATAATTTTAAAGCTAGCTTATTTAATAAAAATTTTACTTAAGTTATATAAACTTAGAAAAGCATTTGGCTAGTCTTTTTTCTTAATACAGTATTTGATTTAAATGCTTTTACTTTTTAAGGAATTACAGCTCTTTTATATATTTTTAGTAGTGAAACATTTTGTACACAACACAAAAATACATCGTTGTATTAGACAAACTAATAGAAATACATTTTATAGTATTTTTTTTTTTTTTTTTTGAGATGGAGTCTAGCCTTCTTGCCAGGCTGGAATGCAGTGGTGCGATCTCAGCTCATTGCAATCTCTGCCTCCTGGGTTCAAGCTATTCTCCTCCCTCAGCCTCCTGAGTAGCTGGGATTACAGGCACAT
This sequence comes from Rhinopithecus roxellana, assembly GCF_007565055.1. Lineage (NCBI taxonomy): Eukaryota > Metazoa > Chordata > Mammalia > Primates > Cercopithecidae > Rhinopithecus > Rhinopithecus roxellana. The sequence goes on from NC_044555.1 coordinate 26,714,915, forward strand.
GTCACCACGTCCAGCTACTTTTTGTATTTTTAGTAGAGACAGGGTTTGACCATGTTGGCCCGGATAGTCCCGATCTCCTGACCTCATGATGTGCCCACCTCAGCCTGCCAAAGTGCTGTGATTACAGGTGTGAACCACCATGCCCGGCACATTTTTTAAAATTTAAGACATTTTTTATTCCATTTTAGGCTTGCAAACTACTGATACTCAATTTTATTACCCTGGCAGTTGTCAGCTAAATAGCTTTAAATTTGAATATTGAATGAAACCATTCTTAGATGAAAAATCACATAGTAAAATTTGCCTCTCAAGATACAGGAAGAAAAAGACTACTGGTGCTAGAGCGAGACTAAACATGGATGTCAAATCAAACACAAAATTATAGAAATCTATCATGGGATAGATAGTAGTATCATAGCATTGTATGAGGAGACCAATTTTATTTACATAGAGACTACCTACCTTTTAACTGGATCTCTGAGCTCTTGGCAGAGCCTCATAATAATTCTCCCATTTTGGAGGCCCAGGAGTCAGTGTGGGCTGACAACTGCCAGGATAATAAAACTGATCCTTTTACAGTGCACCCATCAACTCGTCATTTACATCAGATATAACTCCCAATGCAATCCTCCCCCACTGCCCATTCCCTGTGATAGGCCCCGGTGTGTGATGTTCCCTTCCCGAGTCCAAATGATTTCATTGTTCAGTTCCCACCTATGAGTGAGAACATGCGGTGTTCGGTTTCTGTTCTTGCAATGGTTTGCTAAGAATGATGGTTTCCAGCTGCATCCATGTCCCTACAAAGGACACAAACTCATCCTTTTTTAAGGCTGCCTAGTATTCCATGGTGCATATGTGCCACAATTTCTTAATCCAGTCTGCTACTGATGGACATTTGGGTTGATTCCAAGTCTTTGCTACTGTGAATAGTGCCGTAATAAACATACGTGTGCATGTGTCTTTATAGCAGCATGATTTATGATCCTTTGGGTATATACCCAGTAATGGGATGGCTGGGTCATACGGTACATTGAGTTCTAGATCCTTGAGGAATCGCCATACTGTTTTCCATAATGGTTGAACTAGTTTACAATCCCACCAACAGTGTAAAAGTGTTCCTATTTCTCCACATCCTCTCCAGCACCTATTGTTTCCTGACTTTTTAATGATTGCCATTCTAACTGGTGTGAGATGGTATCTCATTGTGGTTTTGATTTGCATTTCTATGATGGCCAGTGATGATGAGCATTTTTTCATATGTCTGTTGCCTGTATAAATGTCTTCTATTGAGAAAAGTCTGTTCATATCCTTTGCCCACTTTTTGATGGGATTGTTTGTTTTTTCTTGTAAATTTGTTTGAGTTCTTTGTACGTTCGGGATATTAGCCCTTTGTCAGATGAGTAGATTGCAAAAATTTTCTCCCATTCTGTAGGCTGCCTGTTCACTCTGATGGTAGTTTCTTTTGCTGTGCAGAAGCTCTTTAGTTTAATTAGATCCCATTTGTCAATTTTGGCTTTTGCTGCTGTTGCTTTTGGTGTTTTAGACATGAAGTCCTTGCCCATGCCTATGTCCTGAATGGTACTACCTAGGTTTTCTTCTAGGGTTTTTATGGTATTAGGTCTAACATTTAAGTCTCTAATCCATCTTGAATTAATTTTCGTATAAGGAGTAAGGAAAGGATCCAGTTTCAGCTTTCTACTTATGGCTAGCCAATTTTCCCAGCACCATTTATTAAATAGGGAATCCTTTCCCCATTTCTTGTTTCTCTCAGGTTTGTCAAAGATCAGATGGCTGTAGATGTGTGGTATTATTTCTGAGGACTCTGTTCTGTTCCATTGGTCTATATCTCTGTTTTGGTACCAGTACCATGCTGTTTTGGTTACTGTAGCCTTGTAGAATAGTTTGAAGTCAGGTAGTGTGATGCTTCCACCTTTGTTCTTTTGACTTAGGATTGTCTTGGCAATGCGGGCTCTTTTTTGGTTCCATATGAACTTTAAAGCAGTTTTTTCCAACTCTGTGAAGAAACTCATTGGTAGCTTGATGGGGATGGCAGTGAATCTATAAATTACCTTGGGGAGTATGGCCATTTTCACGATATTGATTCTTCCTATCCATGAGCATGGTATGTTCTTCCATGTGTTTGTGTCCTCTTTTATTTCACTGAGCAGTGGTTTGTAGTTCTCCTTGAAGAGGTCCTTTACATCACTTGTAAGTTGGATTCCTAGGTATTTTATTCTCTTTGAAGCAATTGTGAATGGAAGTTCATTCCTGATTTGGCTCTGTTTGTCTGTTACTGGTGTGTAAGAATGCTTGTGATATTTGCGCATTAATTTTGTATCCTGGGACTTTGCTGAAGTTGCTTATCAGCTTTAGGAGATTTTGGGCTGAGACAATGGGGTTTTCTAAATATACAATCATCTCATCTGCCAACAGGGACAATTTGACTTCTTGTTTTCCTAACTGAATATCCTTGATTTCTTTCTCTTGCCTGATTGCCCTAGCCAGGACTTCCAAAACTATGTTTAATAGGAGTGGTGATAGAGGGCATCCCTCTCTTGTGCCAGATTTCAAAGGGAATTTTTCCAGTTTTTGCCCATTCAGTATGATATTGGCTGTGGGTTTGTCATAAATAGTTCTTATTATTGTGAGATGTGTTCCATCAATACCGAATTTATTGGACGTTTTTAGCATGAAGGGCTGTTGAATTTTGTCAAAGAACTTTTCTGTATCTATTGAGATAATCATGTGGTTCTTGTCTTTGATTGTGTTTATATGCTGGATTACGTTTATTGATTTGCGAATGTTGAACCAGTCTTGCATCCAAGGGATGAAGCCCACTTGATCTTGGTGGATAAGCTTTTTGATGTGCTGCTGAATCCGGTTTGCCAGTATTTTATTGAGGATTTTTGCATCGATGTTCATCAGGGATATTGGTCTAAAATTCTCTTTTTTTGTTGTGTCTCTGCCAGGCTTTGGTATCAGGATGATGTTGGCCTCATAAAATGAGTTAGGGAGGATTCCCTCTTTTTCTATTGATTGGGATAGTTTCAGAAGGAATGATACCAGCTCCTCCTTGTACCTCTGGTAGAATTCAGCTGTGAATCCATCTGGTCCTGGACTTTTTTTTTTTTGGTTGGTAGGCTACTCATTATTGCCTCAATTTCAGAGCCATCTATTGGACTATTCAGGGATTCAGCTTCTTCCTGGTTCAGTCTTGGGAGAGTCTAAGTGTCCAGGAAATTATCCATTTCTTCTAGATTTTTCTAGTTGATTTGTGTAGAGGTAGTTTGTATTTCTGTGGGGTCGGTGGTGATATCCCCTTTATCATTTTTTATTGCATCTATTTGATTCTTCTCTCTTTTCTTCTTTATTAGCCTTGCTAGCGGTCTATCAATTTTGTTGATCTTCTCAAAAAACCAACTCCTGGATTCATTGATTTTTTGGAGGGTTTTTGTGTCTCTATCTCCTTCAGTTCTGCTCTGATCTTAGTTATTTCTTGCCTTCTGCTAGCTTTTGAATGTATTTGCTCTTGCTTCTCTAGTTTTTTTAATTGTGATGTTAGAGTGCTCATTTTAGATCTTTCCAGCTTTCTCTTGTGGGCATTTAGTGCTGTAAATTTCCCTCTACACACTGCTTTAAATGTGTCCCAGAGATTCTGCTATGTTGTATCTTTGTTCTCATTGGTTTCAAAGAACATCTTTAGTACTGTCTTCATTTTGTTATGTACCCAGTAGTCATTCAGAATTAGGTTATTCAGTTTCCATGTAGTTGAGCGGTTTTGATTGAGTTTCTTAGTCCTGAGTTCTAGTTTGATTGCACTGTGGTCTGAGAGACAGTTTGTTATAATTTCTGTTCTTTTACATTTGCTGAGGAGTGCTTTACTTCCAATTATGTGGTCAATTTTGGAATAAGTGTGATGTGGTGTTGAGAAGAATGTATATTCTGTTGATTTGGGGTGGCGAGTTCTATAGATGTCTATTAGGTCTGCTTGCTGCAGAGATGAGTTCAATTCCTGGATATCCTTGTTAACTTTCTGTCTCGTTGATCTGTCTAATGTTGACAGTGGAGTGTTGAAGTCTCCCATTATTTTTGTATGGGAGTCTAAGTCCCTTTGTAAGTCTCTAAGGACTTGCTTTATGGATTTGGGTGCTCCTGTCTTGGGTTCATATATATTTAGGATAGTTAGCCCTTCCTGTTGAATTGATCCCTTTACCATTATGTAATGGCCTTCTTTGTCTCTTTTGATCTTTGATGGCTTAAAGTTTGTTTAATCAGAGACTAGGATTGCAACCCCTGCTATTTTTTGTTCTCCATTTGCTTGGTAGATCTTCCTCCATCCCTTTATTTTGAGCCTATGTATGTCTCTGCATGTGAGATGGGTCTCCTGAATATAGCAAACTGATGGGTCCTAACTATTTATCCAGTTTGCCAGTTTGTGTCTTTTAATTGGATCATTTAGTCCATTTACATTTAAGGTTAATATTGTTATGTGTGAACTTGTTCCTCCCATTATGATATTAACTGGTTATTTTGCTCATTAGTTGATGCAGTTTCTTCCTAGCCTCGATGGTCTTTACATTTTGGAATGTTTTTGCAATGGCTGGTACCGGTTGTTCCTTTCCATGTTTAGGGCTTCCTTCAGGGTCTCTTGTAAGGCAGGCCTGGTGGTGACAAAATCTCTGAGCATTTGCTTATCTGTAAAGGATTTTATTTCTCCTTCACTTATGAAACTTAGTTTGGCTGGATATGAAATTGTGGGTTTAAAATTCTTTTCTTTATGAATGTTGAATATTGGCCCCCAATATCTTCTGGCTTGCAGAGTTTCTGCTGAGAGATCTGCTGTTAGTCTGATGGGCTTCCTTTTTTGGGTAACCCGACCGTTCTCTCTGGTTGCCCTTAAGATTTTTTCCTTCATTTCAAGTTTGGTGAATCTGGCAATTATGTGTCTTGGAGTTGCTCTTCTCGAGGAGTATCTTTGTGGTGTTCTCTGTATTTCCTGAATTTGAATGTTGTCCTGCCCTACTAGGTTGGGGAATTTCTCCTGGATGATATCCTGAGGAGTGTTTTCCAACTTGGTTCCATTTTCCCCCTCACTTTCAGGCACTCCGATCAGACGTAGATTTAGTCTTTTTACATAATCCCATGCTTCTTTCAGGCTTTGTTCATTTCTTTTTCTTCTTTTTTCTTTAGATTTCTCTTCCTGCTTCATTTCATTCATTTGATCCTCAATCGCTGATACTCTTTCTTCCAGTTGATCGAGTCAGTTACTGAACTTGTGCATTTGTCACATATTTCTCTTGTCATGGTTTTCATCTCTGTCAGTTCGTTTATGGCCTTCTCTGCATTAGTTATTCTAGTTATCAATTCTTCCACTCTTTTTTCAAGATTTTTAGTTTCTTTGCACTGGGTACGTAATTCCTCCTTTAGTTCTGAGAAGTCTGATGGACTGAAGCCTTCTTCTCTCATCTCGTCAAAGTCATTCTCCATCCAGCTTTGATCCATTGCTGGCAATGAGCTATATTTCTTTGCAGGGGGAAATGCGCTCTTATGTTTTGAATTTCCACCTTTTCTGCCCTGATTTTTTCCCATCTTTGTGGTTTTATCTGCCTCTAGTCTTTGATGATGGTGTCATATTGATGGGGTTTTGGTGTGGGTGTCCTTCCTGTTTGTTAGTTTTCCTTCTAACAGTCAGGTCCCTCAGCTGTAGGTCTGTTGGAGATTGCTTGAGGTCCGCTCCAGACCCTGTTTGCCTGGGTATCAGCAGCAGAGGCTGCAGAAGATAGAATATTGCTCAACAGCGACTGTACCCATCTGATTCTTGCTTTGGAAGCTTCCTCTCTGGGGTGTACTCCACCGTGTGAGTTGTGGGGTGTCGGTCTGCCCCTAGTGAGGGATGTCTCCCAGTGAAGCTACTCAGGGGTCAGGGACCTACTTGAGCAGGCAGTCTGTCCATTCTCAGATCTCAACCTCCATGTTGGGAGATCCACTGCACTCTTCAAAGCTGTCAGACAGAGTCGTTTGCGTCTGCAGTGGTTTCTGCTGCTTTGTCATTGTTGTTGTTGTTGTTGTTGTTGATTAGCTGTGCCCTGTCCCCAGAGGTGGAGTCTATAGAGACAGGCAGACCTCCTTGAGCTGCTGTGAGCTCCACCCAGTTCGAGCTCTCAGCGGCTTTGTTTACCTACTTAAGCCTCAGCATTGGCGGACGCCTCTCCCCCAGCCTCACTGCTGCCTTGCAGTTAGATCGCAGCCTGCTGTGCTAGCAATGAGGGAGACTCCATGGGTGGGCATGGGACCCTCCCGGCCAGGTGTGGGATATAATCTCCTGGTGTGCCCGTTTGCTAAGACCCTTGGTACAGCACAGTATTGGGGTGGGAGTTACCCTATTTTCCAGGTGTTGTGTGTTTCAGTTCCCCTGGCTAGGAAAAGGGATTCCCTTCCCCCTTGCGCTTCCCAGGTGAGGCCATGCCTTGCCCTGCTTCACCTCTCGCTGGTCGGGCTGCAGCAGCTGACCAGCACTGATTGTCCGACACTCCCTTGTGAGAAGAACTCAGTACCTCAGTTGAAAATGCAGAAATCACCCATCTTCTGTGTCGCTCGCGCTGGGAGCTGGAGACTGGATCTGTTCCTATTCGGCCATCTTGCTCCGCCCCTTCCGATATCCACTGTAGATTTTGATTCAAGCATATTCAAGGTAATCCTTGTAATGTCATCACTTTCACATTTTTTTGCATTTGAATTGAGTAAGTTGAAGAGCAAGGGCTAGGTTAACTGCTAGAACAACTTCTGTAAAGTTATTGACGTCATTTCCTAGGTTCAAACTACAGATTACAATGCAAATCAAATATATCCATTTATTTCGAGACAGAAAATCATCTAATACGTGTATGAGAAGGTGATGAATTGTGCTGCCCGCAAAATGATACTTTGTTATGCTAACCCCCATTACTTCAGAATGTAACCTTATTTTGAGATGAGGTGCCTAATAAAGAAAAAATGAGGTCAATAGTTCATTAGGTTGGGTGCTTATCCAATATGACTGCTGTCCTTATAAAAAGAGAAAATATGAACACAGAGTAAGATGCACATAAAAAGAAGATGATGGGAAAATACAGGAATAGAACTATCTATAAACCAAAGAGAGAAGCCTGGCACAGATCGTTTCCTTACAGCTGTCAGAAGGAACCAACATTACTGACAATTTGGTTGCATATTTCTCACCTCCAGAACTGTGAGAAATAAAAAATTTTAAGTCACCCAGTTTGTTGTACTTTGATATGGCCACCATAACAAAAAAAAATTCACACAAATGTCTGATCTTTTTATTTCCTCAAATATTATTCATAGTACAAAAATGTTCTTGGCTAGTGTATTCTAACTCCATACCTACTCTTTGAAGAAATCACTAACATCTAATAGTTCCTTTGGGAAAGAACAAACAAACAGTAACAGTTCACTACTTTCTAGGAATACAGAATGTATTAATAATTACAGAAGATCCTTAATAACATATTTGCTTAAAGACCACTCTTTAATGCAAAGCTAAAACTGTCACCCAGGGATAACTCCACTAAATAGTTTTAAAGGAGCCCCAAATTGTTTTTCCTCTATATTAATATTTTGCTTGAGCTCTAAAATAATTCACTGATGAAAAGCACTAAAATGAAGTAGGGTTATGTCATGGGTTTAATTGTATTCTTCAGAAAGGATATAGTGAAGTCCAAACCACCTGTACCTCAGAATATGACCTTATTTAGACACAGGATATTTACAGATGCAATCAGGTTAGAATGAAGTAAATATGCTGGATACTAATTCAGTATGACTCCTGTCTTTATAAAAAGCAGAAATTTGGACACAGAGACAAATATGCCCAGAGGGAAGATGAAATGAAGACACACAGGGAGAAAATTGCCATGTGACTGAAGTGACGCATCTACAAGCCAAGGAATATCAAGGATTGTAGGGAAACACCAAAAGCAAGAACATACAAGAAAGTATTTTCTCCTAGAGCTGTCAGGGAGATCATGGTATTGCTAACACCTTGATTTCACACATTTAGCCTCCAAAAGTGTCATACAGTACATTTCTTGGTTTCAAGCCACCAAATTTTTGGAACTTTGTTATAGTAGCCCCAGGAGACTAACACAGGTGACTTTTTAAGGAAAATGTGTAATGCATTATATGCAAATATAGTAATTTTGTTTCCCCTTCAAACTTTTATTTTAGGTTCAAGGGGGTACACGTGAAGGTTTGTTACATGGGTAAATCACATTTCACTGGAGTTTGATCTACAAATTATTTCATCACCTAGGTAGTGAGCACAGTACCCAATAGACTGTGTGTAACCATACCCTTTCCTCTACAACGTCACCAACCTCAATAATCTGTTATTTTTTGACTTTTTAATAATAGCCACGGTGACTGATGTAAGATGATATCTCATGGTGGTTTTGACTTGCATTTATCTAATGATTGATGTTGAATTTCTTTCTTTTTTTTTTTTTCTTTTTTTGAGACAGAGTCTTGCTCTGTCAGCCAGGCTGGAGTACAGTGGCTCCATCTCAGCTCACTGCAACCTCTGCCTCCCGGGTTCAAGCAATTATTCTGTCTCAGCCTCCTGAGCCAGCTGAGTAGCTGGAATTACAGGTGGGTGCCAACATGCCAGGATAATTTTTGTATTTTTCATAGGGACAAGGTTTCACCATGTTGGTCAGGCTGGTCTTGAACTCCTGACCTCGTGATCCATCTGCCTCACCCTCCCAAAATCCTGGGATTCCAGGCGTGAGCCACCACTCCCAGCCAATGTTGAACTTTTGAAATATGTTTGTTTCCCACATACATGTCTTCTTTTGAGTAGTGTCTGTTTACATCCTTTACCCATTTTTAGTGAGGTTGGTTGCTTTTTGTTGATGATTTCCTTAAGTTTCTAGTGGATTCTGCATGTTAGTCCTTTGCTGAATGCATGCTTTGCAAATATTTTCTTCCATTCTATGGGTTCTCTATTCACTTAGTTGATAGTTTCTTTTGCTGTGCGAAGCTCTTTGTTTAATAAGGTTCCACTTGTCAATTTTTGGTTTTGTTGCAATTGCTTTTGGAGCTTTGACATGAAATCTTTGTCAGGACCTATGTCCAGAAGGGTATTTCCTAGATTTTCTTCTAGAAATGCCAATGAGTCATAAGTTTGGTCTCCTTACATAATCTCATATTTCTTGAAAGTTCTGCTCACTTTTTTTATTCTTTTTTAAAATTGTCTGATTGAATTGATTAGAAAAACTGGTCTTTCAGCTCTGAGATTTTTTTCCGCAGCTTGGTCTAAATCTGCTGTTAACGCTTTCCATTGTATTATGAAATTCTTGTAGTGAGTTGTTCAGCTCAAACACATCAGTTTGGTTCTTAAATTGACTATTTTGTCTTTCAGCTCTTGAGTCATTCTACTTGATTCATTACATTTTTGGGGTTGCATTTTGACTTTCTTCTGAATCTCAATGATCTCTACAGTCATCCAGATTCTGAATTCTATATCTGTCATTATAGTAATTTCAGTCTGGTTAAGAACCATTGCTGGAGAGTTAGTGCAGTCATTTGGAGATGTGAAGACACTCTAGCTTTTAGAATTCTCAGAGTTCTTGCACTGGTTCTTTCTCATCTGTGTGGGATGATGTTCTGTCCATCTTTGAAACTGCTGTCCTTTGGATGGTCTTTTTTTTTTTTGTTTGTTTTGTTTTTGTTTTTATATTATTTAATGCCCTTGAGAGTTTGACTGTGGTATAAGTTTAATTGGGTTTAAGTTTAGTTGTTATAAGGTTACTTAGTTTGTGGGTTTTGTTGACTGGCTTTGTTTTGGTATAATTTCAGGGGACCAAGGCTCAGCTCAGCACACCTGATCTGCATGTTCTAACCCTGGGTTGCTGGTACCAGGTGCATGGGTTTTGTTTTCTGTCCCCCAGAGGGCAAGCACCTGCTATGTTGGAAGGAGCCCAGGAGTTCCAACAACACTCTGATGGGGGATGCTTGCAAAAACACTTCTGGGACAGTAACGTCTGTTGCACATGTGCAGGTGGCAGTGGGATAGCATCGTCTATACATATGCCAGCTGTGATGGAGCAGTGGTGTCCCCACATGCATGTGCCAGCAAAGCAGCGGGGGGAGGCTGCAGGCAAGTGCACATTGGCAAAGTGGTGGGGGTAGGCTGCAGATGGGTGCTTGCTGGTGGAAATCCATCTGCAAAAGTTCTCTTACAGCCAGTGAATGAACTGTTGCGGTGGTCACTGGGAAGCACCCTAACTGGGCATCTGAGGCTACACTTAAAGCAGGCGTGGCCAGGCAGAGGGCATGGGAGAGGCTGGCAGATGGAGGGGTGCTTAGATCAGAATGATCTTGTCCCACAAGCAAGATAGCTCTGTTATGTCCAGATTAAAGAGTCAACAAAGGCCAAAGCCACCCAGAGGAACATGGCAAGCCTTGGAGATGTCTGTCCCTAGCCTTGCTCCACTGCAGCCCTTATAGCACCAAACTCTCTGGGCCCCATGCAGGCTGGAGTCCTGTCCCTGCCAATTCTCCATGCAGCTCTGCCTGCCAGCTCAAATGTCCATGGCAGTCATGGGATCCCCTAAAGATAAGATTCCAGAGGTCCATGGAAAGAGTGGGCTACTCCATACCTGTTTGACACACCCCTTCCCCAGGAGCCACTTGGAGCCAGGAACAAGTCTTGGTGCTTGGCAACATCATGCATTTTCTCAGCTTCCGCAGCTGCTTCAGCCCAGGGTCTGTGTCCTCCCTCTGTTCACTCTGAATGCCTTCCTTCTGAAGATCTGCTCAGTGTGCTCGTCTTCTTGCTGGTTTGGCCTCAGTGGAAGATCTTCCTGGCTATATCTAAGAGGTCATCATGACCCTCTTTCCCTGGTAAAGTCAGTATGTGATTTATATGTGTATTTTAATAGAGTGATAAATGATAATGTTGTTACAGCTCTAACTAGTAATTCTATTCAACATCATTCAGTGAACCATATCACCAACAGCACTATTGTTACTCTCCATTCTTAGAAATTCAACAGTATTTAAGAGTCTGAAACATGCAGTCTAACACTGGATTATATACTATCCCATATAGTTTACCTCTATTTTATGTGAGAAATGTACAGGGAAGCACCCAGTGGGAAAAGATCAATAATTGTAACTGTTTCTAACACATTCTTTTCTATATTTTTACTTATTTATATGTGCCATTATGTGTACAGATTATTTTTTCTAAACTCATGAGGATTATTTCATCTGTTGCTGTCTTTTACCTTGGGAACTATTTGTTACCCTAGTTATCTTAACCAAAGTAAAGACTTTTTTTCTACTTTGTTTGGTAAAGATAAGTTTGACTTTATCAATAGATGGAACAAATTAAAGTTATTATTAAAAACTGTACCAAAACTCTTATTAAACCCCTTATATCAAGTATACAAATTAGGCATGAGTATTATATCTAACATTTATTGAGTCAGGTACTGTTCTAAGAGTTTGGTATACATTGTATGTTTTAATCCTTACAAGAATTCAATGTGAGGAAATAGAGAAATGAAAGGTTATGCAATTTACTCAAGGTGACACAGGTAGGATTCAAATCCATGCAGGAATAAAAATTAATCTAACCTGAATTGGTACCATGTACCCTAGATATCAAACTGTGCTGATGCCAGGAAATTTTATAAGATATGTGAAATCAAAAATAGCTATGGTCATTGATGAAAATAAATTAGAATTGAAAAGCTCACCTTTATTTTTGCCCACTGAACAAGCATTCATTCTTTTTTTATTCCCCTCAGGGTTAGCAACGACTAAGCAAAACTTTAATCAGTATCTGAGTGAAATCTAAGGTACTTGAGTTGAAAACTGAAAGAAAAGGCAGGAATACAGATCATCTTAATCCTACAGAAAAAGCTATGGTTTCACAACAGAGGTAAGGAAGGACTCGATGGAGAAGTCTATGTGCAGAGGGAGAGAAGATAAACTAGAAGAAAGGAAGCATTCACATGGAAAACACTGCTTCTGTAGAACTAAATTGTTAAGGTTTGTGCCTCCTGTGACACAAAATCTACAATTGATGTTCTTCAAATGTTTATTACTCATTTGAGATTCATCAAAGTCTAACTATATGCATCTCCATTCTAGCCCAGTGTGTCTTTGGTCTGAGAAAGATTGTGATAAAGAGATGCTTTCAGAATTAGTTACAATGGAGATAGGTCTCAAGGAACTGCCACCTCAGTACCTTCACAACTATATTTAGCTATAAAAACCACTGGTTAGTAGCAGCAGCATCAGAGAGAAGATTCTCCAGAAAGAAATATTAAAATTGAATTTACCTATTATTTCTTCTCTTACTCCATTCATGCTTCTTTAACAAAATGTCATAGACTGGAGAATTTATAAATCATAGAAACATATTTCTCACAGTTCCATAGTATGAGAAGTCCTAGATGAAAGCTTAGATTGAGTGTCTGGTGATGGCTGCTCTCTGCTTACAAAATGATGCCTATTGCTGTTTCCTCACATGGCAAAAAGAAAGAAGGGCAAAAAAGGGACAAACAAGTTCTCTCAAGCCCTTTCACAAGGGTATTAATCCCATATATGAAGGCAGAGCCCTCACGGTCTAATAACTCCTAAAGGCTCCACCCCTTAATGTTATTGCACTGGGGATTAAGTTTTAAAATAAACATTTTGAAGGGATACATACATTCAAACCATAGCACCCGTACAGTGGTTAGTAAGAGATGGCTTTCAAGATGGTAATTCAGATTTACTGGTCCAGAAAAATATTTGGGTTCATCGTTTACCAAGCACATAAAAACAAGGACTTTTTCTTCCCACAACCTTTTCTACATCAGATAATAGAGAATCATGCTGATCAGAGATACTCCAAATTCTGAAAGAAAGCATACTCAAAGTTGACTAAGCTGTCAGATATAGGGAAATTCACATTTTGTTCCAAAACCTATGCCCCTATCTCTTGCAGAAGACTGTTTAGCTTTGGACTGTACTACACTATAATTCTCCAGCTACTTTAGACTTCAATGCCCTACTGCTACAGTAAAGTTGGCATATGTCTAACTTTGTACAAAGGATTCCTTTCATGGATTTCAGACCATGCTTAACACATCTGGTAGATGCTGACTTTGTTTCTCTTTAAGGTTTTTGAAGTTCTACTCTTTTCCCTGAATCTGAATCATATTCATTAGCCTAATGTTAAAGCTATATTGTGGGAAATCTTGACTACTTTACTTACTCTTCCAAGCTAATGTGTATGCCTATTCCCACTAGCTGTGATAGCCTTCAGAAAGCATCAACTTTTCTGTTTTATGTAGTTACATTGGCTTCCTTTAAAGTCCAGAAAACAAGTAACTTCTCCTTTTCTTTTCGTTCAATTATCTTTTTCCTATAAAGCCCTCTACTAACTTCCTGCTTCATATGTGAACAATGCCCATGGATTTCTATGTCCTTGAAGAGGAGAAATGAATGACATATTATTTGAAATTTCTCAAGCTCAGATTTCAACACCATCTAAAGTAAACAGAGACGTATATAGAAGTTGTCTTTCAAATTAGACAACATATTCTTTGAAGTCAGAGTCCATGACTTGCACTTGTGTTGTGTCTTCTAATTCTGTCATGTAATTTGGCATACGGTTCAAAATAAAATTATTGACTATACTACTATAAGTCTAAAATAAAGTTTAGGTTGGTCAAAACATAATGGGGTAAATATTTCTTTTAAAATAGCATAAAGCTTTGAGTGGCTAATTATCACCAAATAATTAATATATGAATTTTAAACTTCATTACTGATTATTTTAGAACACCACATATTATTTATTTATTTATTTATTTATTTATTTATTTATTTATTTTTATTATACTTCAAGTTCTAGGGTACATGTGCATAACGTGCAGGTTTGTTACATATGTATACTTGTGCCATGTTGGTGTGCTGCACCCATCAACTCGTCAGCACCCATCAATTCATCATGTATATCATGTATAACTCCCCAATGTAATCCCTCCCCCCTCCCCCCTCCCCATGATAGGCCCCAGTGTGTGATGTTCCCCTTTCCGAGTCCAAGTGATCTCATTGTTCAGTTCCCACGTATGAGTGAGAACATGTGGTGTTTGGTTTTCTCTTCTTGTGATAGTTTGCTAAGAATGATGGTTTCCAGCTGCATCCATGTCCCTACAAAGGACGCAAACTCATCCTTTTTTATGGCTGCATAGTATTCCATGGTGTATATGTGCCACATTTTCTTAATCCAGTCTGTCACAGATGGACATTTGGGTTGATTCCAAGTCTTTGCTATTGTGAATAGTGCCGCAATAAACATACGTGTGCATGTGTCTTTGTAGTAGAATAATTTATAATCCTTTGGGTATATACCCAGTAGTGGGATGGCTGGGTCATATGGTACATCTAGTTCTAGATCCTTGAGGAATTGCCATACTGTTTTCCATAATGGTTGAACTAGTTTACAATCCCACCAACAGTGTAAAAGTGTTCCTATTTCTCCACATCCTCTCCAACACCTGTTGTTTCCTGACTTCTTAATGATTGCCATTCTAACTGGTGTGAGATGGTATCTCATTGTGGTTTTGATTTGCATTTCTCTGATGGCGAGAGAACACCACATATTTTATTGAGACATTTATGTTTTTATCACAGAAGTAAAGGTAACAATTTTGAACAAAAATTTGTCTTGGTTAATATAATTATGGAGACAAGGACCAGATACTATGTATCACATCATATCACAAACAAGTATCCACAAAAATCATGAAACGTAGGTAAAATGTAAGGTACTTGTTGTGGAGTAAGGATCTGTGATATCAATTGCCTCTCAGGAAAGAAAATGAACCTCATTTTAGCCCTAAGTAACAGTGGTTCTACATAAAAATGACAAATCAAAAGGCATATAATCTAGGTAAAGGAAGATACATAAAAGAGGATGGTTTCTTCCTCTCGACAATTTAAAAGCTCTAATTCGTTAAAGGTCTACTCAAGTTCTACTTTTGCTAATAATGCCCTACTGCAGCAATCATTGTCAGTTTTTCCATTATCTCTTTCTATTTTCAATGGATAAAATGAAGTCTCTACCTGATATCTTTAAAGAATTCTGATTATCCAATAAACATAATCCAGCATATAAACAGAAGCAAAGTCAAGAACCACATGATTATCTCAATAGATGCAGAAAAGGCTTTTGACAAAATTCAACAGCCCTTCATGCTCAAAACGCTCAATAAATTCGGTATTGATGGAACGTACCTCAAAATAATAAGAGCTATTTATGACAAACCCACAGCTAATATCATACTGAATGGGCAAAAACTGGAAAAATTCCCTTTGAAACATGCTGCAAGACAGGGATGCCCTCTCTCACCACTCCTATTCAACATAGTGTTGGAAGTTCTGGCTAGGGCAATCAGGCAAGAGAAAGAAATCAAGGGTATCCAGTTAGGAAAAGAAGAACTCAAATTGTCCCTGTTTGCAGATGACATGATTGTATATTTAGAAAACCCCATTGTCTCAGCCCAAAATCTCCTTAAGCTGGTAAGCAACTTCAGCAAAGTCTCAGGATACAAAATTAATGTGCAAAAATCACAAGCATTCTTATACACCAGTAACAGACAAGCAGAGAGCCAAACCACGAATGAACTTCCATTCAGAATTGCTTCAAAGAGAATAAAATACCTAGGAATCCAACTTACAAGGGATGTCAAGGACCTCTTCAAGGAGAACTACAAACCACTGCTCAGTGAAATAAAAGAGGACACAAACACATGGAAGAACATATCATGCTCATGGATAGGAAGAATCAATATCGTGAAAATGACCATACTGCCCAAGGTGATTTATAGCTTCAATGCCATCCCCATCAAGCTACCAATGAGTTTTTTCACAGAATTGGAAAAAACTGCTTTAAAGTTCATATGGAACCAAAAAAGAGCCCGCATTGCCAAGACAATCCTAAGTCAAAAGGACAAAGCTGGAGGCGTCACGCTACCTGACTTCAAACTATACTACAAGGCTACAGTAACCAAAACAGCATGGTCCTGGTACCAAAACAGAGCTATAGACCAATGGAACAGAACAGAGTCCTCAGAAATAATACCACACATCTACAGCCATCTGATCTTTGACAAACCTGGGAGAAACAAGAAATGGGGAAAGGATTCCCTATTGAATAAATGGTGCTGGGAAAATTGGCTAGCCATAAGTAGAAAGCTGAAACTGGATCCTTTCCTGACTCCTTATACAAAGATTAATTCAAGATGGATTAGAGACTTAAATGTTAGACCTAATACCATAAAAACCCTAGAAGAAAACCTAGGTAATACCATTCAGGACATGGGCATGGGCAAGGACTTCATGTCTAAAACACCAAAAGCAATGGCAGCAGAAGCCAAAATTGACAAATGGGATCTAATTAAACTAAAGAGCTTCTGCACAGCAAAAGAAACTACCATCAGAGTGAACAGGCAACCTACAGAATGGGAGAAAATTTTGCAACCTACTCATCTGACAAAGGGCTAATATCCAGAATCTACAAAGAACTCAAACAAATATACAAGAAAAAAACAAACAACCCCATCAAAAAGTGGGCAAAGGATATGAACAGACATTTCTCAAAAGAAGACATTCATACAGCCAACAGACACATGAAAAAATGCTCATCATCACTGGCCATCAGAGAAATGCAAATCAAAACCACAATGGGATACCATCTCACACCAGTTAGAATGGCAATCATTAAAAAATCAGGAAACAACAGTTGTTGGAGAGGATGTGGAGAAATAGGAACACTTTTTCACTGTTGGTGGGATTGTAAACTAGTTCAACCATTATGGAAAACAGTATGGCCATTCCTCAAGGATCTAGAACTAGATGTACCATATGACCCAGCCATCCCACTACTGGGTATATACCCAAAGGATTATAAATTATTCTACTACAAAGACACATGCACACCTATGTTTATTGCAGCACTATTCACAATAGCAAAGACTTGGAATCAACCCAAATGTCCATCTGTGACAGACTGGATGAAGAAAATGTGGCACATATACACCATGGAATACTATGCAGCCATAAAAAAGGATGAGTTTGCCTCCTTTGTAGGGACATGGATGCAGCTGGAAACCATCATTCTTAGCAAACTATCACAAGAAGAGAAAACCAAACACCGCATGTTCTCACTCATAGGTGGGAACTGAACAATGAGATCACTTGGACTCGGAAAGGGGAACATCACACACTGGGGCCTATCATGGGGAGGGGGGAGGAGGGAGGGATTGCTTTGGGGAGTTATACATGATATAAATGATGAATTGATGGGTGCTGACGAGTGGATAGGTGCAGCACACCAACATGGCACAAATATACATATGTAACAAACCTGCACGTTATGCACATGTACCCTAGAACTTAAAGTATAATTAAAAAAAAAAAAAAAAAAGAATTCTGATTATCCTTCCAGATGGCATGGCAAAGGCTCTACTGTCTTTCTACTTCTCTGAGTTAACAGTTCTGATGTTTAAAACTTACATGCCTCCAATATCCTTTCTAAATTTATAAAATTAGTCCTTGATGACGTGTCTTCACTAAAGAAACCACCACAGTTACACTACTTTGCATCAACTTCTTGAAGTTTTAACCTTTTATTGCATTTCATTGCACATAATAGATGTTCCATAAATATCAGTTAGATAAAATTGTTCTTCCCTCAATAATTATGTTTAAGTACATTGATCGTGACAACCTTAATTAAGTAGTTGATACAGAGCAAGTATTCACTAGTAGTGTAGTCCCTCCTTATTCATAAGGAACACGTTCCAAGGCTTCCATTGGATGTCTGAAACTCAACATAGCATTAAACCCTACATATATTGTTTCTTTTTTTCTATACCTACATACCTAAATTAAAGTTGAATTTATAAATTAGATACAATAAGATATTAACAGCAATAACCAATAATAAAACATTTATAACAATATGCCAGTATCACTACTCTTGCTCTTTGGGGCCATTTCTAAGTAAAACAAGGGTTACTTCAACACAAACACTGTGATACTGCAACAGTCAATCTGTTAACCAAGATGGCTACTAAGTGACTAGTGGCCAGGTAGCTTGTAGAGCATGGATATGAAGGACAGAGGGATGATTAATTTCCCTGGTGGAACAAAGAAGAATGCTGCAAGATTTTTTTTATGCTACCAAGAATGGCACACAATTTAAAACTAATGGTTTGCTCATCTTTGGAATTTTTTGTTTAATATTTTTGGGGTATCTTTGATTGATTAAGTAACTATATTACTTAACTTTCCACAGTTAAAGAACAAATGTTTATCAAAGTATTTAGTCAGAATTCTATTGTGTCATCAAGATTCATTCATTGATCATTCACTAAATATTTATTTAGTACCTATTATGTACCAGACCATTCTCTGGAATGCTGATGCTACCAGTAAAAAACAAAACAAAAGAAACACTGACATTTTTATTATCGTGCTTCTTATGTTTTAGTGAAGAAAGATAAATACATAATGATAAAGAAAATTCGTAAGTCAATATAAATATAAATAAGAATATACTACCCAACAAAGATGAGATTTGAAAGCAGCAACAAAAGAGTGTATTATTAAACCTATGGTTTTGGAACAAATGGATTACCATTTGGATAAAAATAATTCCTTCTCTCACAAAACTAATTCATTAATTCATTCACCTATTTATTCAACAAATATCAGTTGAGAATCTAATATATGCCAGTCACTGTTCTAGGCATTGGGGACAGAACAGTGAACAAAAAAAAGATAGATTCCTGCTCTCATGGTGCTTACAGTTTAGTAGGGGAAGAGAGACAATAAACAAGATAAATAAATCAAATACCATTGTATGTAGTTGATCTGACAAGGTACATTCAGGAAAACAAAAAAGATACTAGATATCTCAACAGACAAAATTCAGTATAGGAATCTGGTTAATCATGTGTTGGAGGTTTGGAAAAACAAGAACACTGAGGTAATGCATAGATAGTAACTCTAGAAAGCAGCTGTCAATCCTAGAGCTCATGAAGCAAAGGGACAAAGTTAGGTATGTCAGAGCCAACTAGCTGAGAGAAGAGTCTCCATAGAGTTGGGACACAGAATTCTGGAGAGAGAGAACTGCCTCATCAAGGCTGTTATGTCAGGAGCTCAGGGACAAGGCTTAATTAGAAGAACTGGTGTTCAGACTTCTGGGATAAGGCTCTGTATGGCTTAGTGGAGAGGACTCTCAAAGATCATTTATTAGGGGGCACTGACTAGCTAGTGCTGCTGCATGAGCAGTTCTTAGTAGAGGTTCCACAAAGCTGTGATTGAGGTATTTGTGGAGAGGGTGCTCCCAAGATTTGACTGGTATCTCTGAGGTGCTAGAATTAGGATGGTTCTAGAAGTTCTAAAGGATAGAACCCTGCTGCAGTCAGAGTGAAAAATTATTAATGGGATGATGCTGACAGAAACAGCAAGGAAACAGGAAGGAAAAAATCACTTCTCTTTTTCACCCCTCTTTCTGTCTTCAAGTTCCTTTCTAGCATATTTATCAGTAGAAAACAGGAAGATAAGCAAACATTTTGTTAGCCATCTAACAAGAGACATGTAGTTTTCAGAGTCCAAGCACCAACATCACAAAGCAGAGTATACAAGGGTAGGTTTAGAGCAGAGAAAAAATAGGTTAATAACAATGGTAGTCTGGTTCTCCACTACTCAGAATTTAAATGTATCCATATATATATATATATATATATATATATATATATATATATATATACACATATATATGAACTTCCTTTCAACCACAAGAACAATGTTATACTTTTGTGCAAAATATTTGTATGTTCTTCGTACAAGTAAAAGTTATTTCATGCTCTCTCCAAAAGGAAAGACACAAATTCCCGACAGTAATTGTACACATCTTTGAGCAATAGTCATTCACACATCTCTGGGTGATGTTAAGGATTACTCTAATTCTGTTACAGTACTATCAGAACATTTTAAACCCTGAAAACTAAATTATAAACTTAAACACAGACAATATTCTTTATGTAAAACAATAAAGGGAAAGTAAGAATGAGAACAAAATCAATGTGTGAGTGCATATTCCCGTAATAAAAAACGGAGGAAAATGTGCAGAGCTGACACAGTTCTGTTTTCTGAAGCTGTAAGGTCATACTTAATATATATGACAACCTTTTCCTGATACTTTTACTATGTTTCTTTTTCCTCAACCACCTCTCAACTAAATCTTGTCTTTTTGATCACAGTTGTTTGCCATTGTATTATACTATAAGACATTGAAGTTTTAAGAAGCAGCCACTGAGTTCCAAACACAGTCTTTCCTGCACCTATTAGACAGTGGCAACTCAATTTCCTCTTGATAGTATCAATTACCCAAGCCAATGAAGTAACCTTTTCTTTGCCTGTTATTTTTGTGGCATGAAGACTCAAATACAATAGCTAAATGGCTGCCTGAATTTTCAATTTAATTAATCCATTGCTATATCTCATGATGAAAACAGTCTTTTCTTTGAAATTAAGAACTCCAAGTAAGGAAGGTTCAAAGTTATGGGAATAGGAAGGAAAATTTCTGTGACTGTTTTAGGTATATTAATAAGAGGAATCATTTTCATTTATTTCCCTTGCTTTCCAGATTCATGTATTTTGTCCATGAGGGAAAATGCACTGCATATTAGTTGCCTGTTGAAAGTATTACTGAATTTTGTAATATAAAGTCTCTTCCTTTCAGGGTGGATTATCTAAATTGGTATTGTAAATGAATCCCTGATGCATAATTCACTATGTTATCAAGGCACCTATTTATAAATGATATAGTACATTTTAAGATTTGTGAATTGTATAGTCCTGAGCTCATTGGTACTTCTATTTCACTGTGAAATAAATTCCTTGATCAGAAGCAATGTTGTATAGAATATGACTGATAAGACATTAAACTCTTTTGAACATTTAATAAACTTTAATAAGCTTTATTTTAGAATAGTTTTAGATTTACATAAAAGTTGCAGCTCTACTACAGACACTCTATACCCAAACTCAGTCTTACCTATTCTTTATTTATTTTGTTTATCTATTTTGAGACAGGGTCTCACTCTGTCGTCCAGGTTGGAGTACAGTGGTGCGATCACGGCTCACGTAGTCCTCCTGTGTCAGCCTCCTGAGTTACTGGAACTACAGTTTTGCATCACCATGTCTGGCTAATTTTGGGGGTTTGGGGGATTTTTCTTTGTTTTTGTAGAGATGAGGTTTTGCCCTGTTGCCCAAGCTGGTCTCAAACTCCTGAGTTCAAGCAATCCACCCCCTCAGCCTCCCAATGTGCTGGGATTGCAGGCATGAGTCACCCTGCCTGGCCTTACCTGTTATTAACATCTAACATTAATATGGTAAAATTTTTGAAATTAATAAACCAATATTGACACTTTATCATGTGGTAAAGTTTATATTCAGATTTCCTTAGTTTTTACCTGATATTCTTTTTCTTTTCCAGGATCTCATCTAGGACAGAACATTACATTAATTATCATGTCTCCTTAGACTACTCTAGGCTGTGACAGTTTCTCAGTCTTTCCTTGCTTTTGATGAATTTGAAAATTTTGAGGTGTACTGGTCAGATATTTCATAGTACATATGTTGATGTGGATTTGTCTGAAGTTTATCTCATGAATAAAAAGGGGTATTTATTTTTGGAAGGAAGATCACAGAGGTAAAGTGTGATTTTTATCACATCAAGGGTATATATAATTAATATTACTTATCACTGAGGATGCTAAACTCAGTCACCTGGCTGATGCAGTAGTGTTTGTTAAATTTCACCACTGTAAAATTATTATTTTTTCCTGTCATTTCCATACTGTACTCTTTAGAAGGAAGTCGATATGCATATCTCATATTTATGGAATGAGAAGTTATATTCCATCTCCTTGAAAAGTAAGCATCTACAAAAATTATTTGGAATGCTGTAAAAAATGTGCTTATTATCTTCAAATATTGTTCTATTCAATTATTTATGTATATCAGTGTGTGTGTATATATATACACACATACATTTTGGGTTATAATCCAATATTACCTTATTTTATTGCTTAAATGGTTCTAGCTTTGGCTATTGGGAGCTATTTCATTTGGCTCTTGTGCTACTTGGATGTACGTCCATTCACTTTGTTTGTTTGTTTGTTTGTTTGTTTGTTTGTTTGTTTGTTTTTAACACATTCTTACTTTCTGGAACTACAAGGTACTCTAGGCTAATCTTGTATATTTCCTGCACCATCCCTAAAATCAACCATTTCTCCAAGGAGCCCCGCTAAATTGTATTGGAGATAGAAATAAAGACCTGGGTACTAGCCATGTTCTTTGCTACTGAAGTATCATTGCTTTCAGACTCCCTCCACTGACAGACAAGTGCAGAGCTGACAAAGCAAATATATGTGTGTATACTAAACCAGGCATATGTACATACACATGCGTATCTGCAAATATTTTTATATACTGATCTTAAGCTAAACATAAATTCTTATTGATGGCTTCAACTCTATTGCATTACCACATGGATCATTCTAGCCTCCTCTTTGATTATTTATAATCTCTCAGTCAAAGAGTAAGGAACTTAGCTCCTGGCATCCATTTACTTAATTGTTAAATTCTAGCATACTAATAGAATGATTCCAAATTGTTAACACAAACCCTCATAGTAAGTAACTGTATCATTTAGAATAAAGTGCTATGTACAACCCCTTTTTCTTTTAGACTTATATTCTCAAAACCATTTCCAAAGTTACTTCAGGTCAAAATTTCCTTCCCCACTTCCTTCAGTGACTTTATGCTTTACATTTGTAATACAAATATATTATTTTATCATAATCTGGATTCCATCCTAGGCTCCTTGACCTCCTAGATTATTTTTCCAAATGTACATATATTAAGGTTCATTCTGTGCTATACATTTGTATGGATTTTTAAAAACTGCATAGTGTCATGTGTCCACCACTACAATATTATATAGAATAGTTTCACCACCCTAAAATATTCACTGCCCTTCATCTGTCCACCTCCACCCTAAGTTTTGAGCAACCACTGATCTACTTTCTTTTTTTATAGTTTTTTGCCTTATCCAGAATATCATATAAAAGTAGCCGTACACTATGTGGTGTATTTACACTGGCTTTTTAAACTTAGAAATATACATTTAAGATTTGTCCATGGTGTTGCCTGGATTAATAGCTGATTTTTAAATATCAATAAATAGTATTTCAGTGTATATATAGACCACAGCTTGCTTATTCATTCACCTATGGAAGGGAATCCCGATTGCTTCCAGTTTTTGGCAATTATTGATAAGACTATTATAGCTATCCATATGTACAAGTGTAATAGAAGTTTTAAATCTGTTGGATAGAGTATAATTATTGAATCATGTAGTAAGATGATATATAAATTTATAAGAAGCTGCCAAAATATTTTATAAAATGGTGTTATCATTTTACATTCTTACCAACAATGAACAGCTGTCCATTCTCTGCATCTTCTATAGCAATCGGTATTATGTTTTTTAATTTTATGTATTCTAATAAGAATGTATTGGTTTTGTTTTTTAAATTGGCATTTCTCTAATGACAAATGACATTAGACATCATTTCAAATGCTTATTTGCCAGCTGTAAGTGAGATGTCTATCTAGATCTTTTGCTAATTTTTGAATTGGGCTGTTTTTTTCAATGTTGAGTTTTAGGAATTATTTGTATATTCTGGACACGAGTCCTTTATCTGCTATATGATTTATAAATAAATATTTTATTTCCATATTTGGCTGGTCTGTTTTTTATCTTAACAGTGATTTTGGCAGAGCAAAATAATCTTAATATTAAATAATCTTAATTTTAGTAAAGTCCAACATATTGTTAACTTTAACAGAGAGTACTTTTGTTATTATGTTCAAAAATGCATCATAAAACCAAGGTCACCCAGATTTTATCTTACTTTCTTCTGGAACTTAAATATTTTTTTCATTCTACATTTAGATGTGTATTTTAAATTTTATTATTGTTGAAGATGTGAGATTTATGTTTAAGTTCTCTGAAATTGCATGTAGGCATCCATTTTTGCCAACAACTTCTGTTGCAAATATCCATTCTTCATCAAATTGCCTTTGATTCTTTATCAAAATCAGTTGACTATATTTACATGGCTTTATTTCTGGACTGTCTTCTCTGTTCTTTTAGTCAATGTGTTTATTCTTTTATCAATACTATCCTGTCTTCATTATGGTAGGCTTTATAGTAAGTCTCGAAATTAAGTAATGTAAACTCTCCAATTTTCTTTAGGATTATATTGACTATTCAAAGTCTTTTTCTTTGTGTATAAATTTTAGAATCAGTTGGTCAATGTATAAAAAATTTCTTGCTGAGATTTTTAAAAGAATTGTATTCAATTTACAGTTTGTATTTTTAAAAATAGCATTTTGACAATATTGAACATTCCAGTCCACAAACACAAAATCTCTCTTATTTAGATCTTTAATTTCTTTCATCAGTTTTTCACTTTTTCTACATACAGATCCTTAAGATATTTTGTTTTATGCCTATGTATATATGTCACACTTTTTTTCTCTCTCAAATCTTCCATTTTACCTTCTCCATTCTCACTTTCCAATAATGACTTATATGTGTCTAGTCTAAATATAATTTTTCTAACAGATGTGGGGAAATTTAACATGCAGAAAGAAAGATGATAGTTTATAAATCGATGTCATGGAGTAGATTAGATGGAATTGGATCTAATGCACAAGTTGTGAGGTTGGTCTTGACCAAGGACATGAGCAATTCACTCAGAGTGACAGGGGAGATGATAGAGTTAATGAATGCAAATGCATGTAGATGACAGACATAGTAATAAGAATTTGTAAAACACCTGTTCAGATTGCCTAAATTTTCCTAATGAAGTAGGAATCAATTTTAATGATTACTAGCCATATATGACTAGTGGTTATCATGTTGGTCAGCACAAGTCTATAGTGTAACTACTGGAGTGAGTAGTTGAAGTAAAGTGGGGAACAAGAATATTGGGAAGAGAGGAGATAAAAGATGGACAGGGCCAGGGTGTTAGGCCATTTACATGCATATTGAAATCATTTGGAATTATAAAAGAAGCGATGTTAAACTTAGTGTCTAACATTGTGTCTAACATTAATGTTAGTGTCTAATATTAATTAATGTCTCTAACTTTAACATTAACATTAAAAAACTAACATTAATTAGTGTCTCTAACACTTAGTGTCCAGCATTAGTGTCAGTAAGCTGAGTGTTAAAATGTTCACGGAATAAGAGGGAGTAACCTGAAGGTTAATAGATGACTGAAATAAGTTTAATGAATAGGAGTTACAGTCTAATGACCTGAGAGTTAAAGAGTAGTATCTTTCTGGAAGAGAAAGGGACAAATGTCTGGAGAGGCAATATGAAGCAAGGAAGTCACTTGTTACACTTTTGGGCCTTGTGGTACAAGAAATATTAAAGAGAAAAAATGTCATTTACTAAGAAAACTGTGGGAAAATAGTGTCTTAAGAACAGAACTAGGCGTTAGAAAAAAAAAGTGAGAGTATTATTAGGTAAGATGTTGTGAGCATTGAATTTTTTGTATGACCATGGCTGTACAAATGCATAATGAAAGGGTTTCAGAAGATGAGAAGAGTGTTTCATGAGATCTGATAGCAGGAACGTTCAAGGCTAGCCAGGGAGATGAAGAATGAATTAAGAGACGTGGGTTTCTTGGAGTAATTTTCATGATAAAAAATAAAAGGCATGCTGCGATTTCCTAATTGGTCCTGATTAGACCTGATTGGTAAAGATGGAGGTCATTTTCTCTACATGATACCAAAATTATAGACTATAAAGGTCTTTGCCTTCACAGAAAGAGACCAAGAGACTAACCAATTCAATGTGACAACACAATCTCTTTCTCAATAAATGTAATTTTTTTTTTCCATTTGTGGGCTTACCTTTGGTCAACATCTACAAAGCAAATTTCATTGAGAGACATTAAGGCCAGGTGGTCCTCGAACCCCTGACCTCATGTGATCTACCTGCCTTGACCTCCCAAAGTGCTGGGATTACAGGCATGAGCCACCATGCCTGTCCAAAAAATTTATGACATGTAATGTATAGGTTGCTATCAAATTTTAAAATATATTGCCTTGATATGCCATTTTCCTATAAGGCTGAGAGGATATTTATTCTGAGAAAATGAATCATGAGGAAAGGAAGATTTCTGTTGAGTCAAAAAGGCCAGCATGCTGGCATTATCACAATAACCAGAAAACAAGAACTTTTCTATGAATTACAAGAGGGAAATAAATAAGCCTGAAACATGGGAATACACTGCTCAGTGACGGAGGTTGAGCTCATAATTTTCTTTCAAGCTTCTTTTGTAGTCTTTTTTTACCTAAGAAATCAGATAGAAATGCACTCTTTATTCAACAGTAATTATAAAATTTTATGATTCTTGATTTTTCCTGTGAGTTACTGGAATATATCAAGACTGCCCACACTTTCCATTTATACCCAAAAGACTGCCTTATGAGATCTCTAATCCTAATGTTAGCCCTAAGCCACTTGTTAGTACAGGAGGATTATCATTTTAGAGAACACTCAGTAATGATGAACTGTGATCCACCCCTTATAGTTTTTCTCTCATTGTTTTCTGGCCCTCATTCCACTAACCAACTAAACAAATGTCCAGGAGCTTGGCCAGATCTTCTGTTTCAGATCGTTCTTCCACAACACTTCTGAGAGATCCCAAACCCAATTTATCCGTTGGGTCATTAAAATGTAATTGATTTTGGTCCTTGTAGGAACTAGATGGAATTCTTTTTCAGCTAAAAGCCTATACTTTATTTTCTAATTACAATTCTGCTCCTTATTGAGGTATTTGATAAATTCATTGTACAACAAGTTGCAGCATAATTTGAAGGAGGAAAATTGTATTCGGTTAAAAGAAGTACAATCACTTTTAAAATATACCATCTCAAAACACTGCCTACTTCATTAGCACAAACATCCCATTACAAGATAATTGCAGGAAAAGTGGCTAAAAAGTAATGATTACCTTCACAGTCATACTAGCAAGCACTTAATAAAGAAATGAACTTGTCTTAGCAATAATGATAACTAGGTCTCTCAATAATAGCCTAAAGCCCTGCAGAGAAATGAAGCTACCACATGGATAATTCAGATAGCACTCATTGAGTTTGGGGATTAAAGTTCCAAGATAATTGGCTCAGTTCTCCACATGGGTTTGGTAATGAAGGCCTGTACAAAAACTACTAAGTGCTGTCTCCATGGCATAAAGAGCCATTTAAGTAATGTCCATCCTTTTTATTATAAATGAAGTTACTGTAGCAGTTATTCATAGCACAGAGTTCCATTACTCCCTTTGCTAGTGAAAGAGAAGAGACAGGAAGCAGGGTATTTTAGTGTTTTCCAACCAAAACCAAAAACAAAATAAAACAACAATGATAAAAATAAAACCCCCCAAAAACCCACCACTACCAACAAGAACAAACAAATCAACATAAAACAAGGGAACAACAATAAAAAGACACACCAACTCTGGCAATTTTTAGTGGATACTTATTGCCGAACCTCTCTTTTTCTGTCTTATTCACAGAGAACAAACTGATTATGGTTTTTGCAACATACCTAATGGGAACCGAAGGAGGAAGACAAGTTTGGGCAATATTAGACAAGTCTATTCCTTGGAATTATGTTTCTGTGGTGTTTACTATTTTAGGAAAATATAGTAATCCATTGCAGCAAGGGTCAACTGCTGAATTTAGAAATGTCCTTATATGAAAGTAAGCTAGGAGGCTGCCTATAAGATGTTACTTGTGAAGAACTTATGTCCTACCCTAGTGACTTATTCCATAGAGAAATGCATTGGCTTCTTCTTTTAAAAAATGTGAAGTAACACGAGGAGAAGCTTATGCATGTAATCCCAGCACTTTGAGAGGATGAGCTGAGTGGATCACTTGAGATCAGGAGTTCCAGATCAGCCAGGTCAACATGGCCAAATCCTGTCTCTACCACAATCACACACACACACACACACACACACACACACACACACACAAAAAAAAAAAAAAAAAAAAAAAAAAAAAAAAAAAAAAAAAAAAAAAAAAAAGTTGCTACGCCTGGTGGTGCATGCCTTAATCCCAGCTACTCTGGAGGCTGAGTCATGAGAATCATCTGAACCTGGGAGGCAGAAGTTGCAGTGAGCCTATATGACACCACTGCACTCCAGCCTGGGCGACAGAGTGAGACTGTGTGAACAAGGAGAAAAGGAAGGAAGGAAGGAAGGCAGCGCACAGGAAAGAAGGAAGAGGAAGGAAGGAATGAAAGAGAAAAAGAACGAAAGAAAAAGAAAGAAGAAAGAAAGAGAGATAAAAGCAACGAAAGCAAAGACAAGAAGAGAAAGAAAAGAAGAAAAGAAAGAAATACAGAAAAGAAATGAAGAAGAATAGAAGGATCCTCCCTCTTCCTCCTCCCTGCCTTCCTTCCTTCCTTCCTTCCTTCCCTTCCTTGTCCTCATTCCGTCCCTCCCTACCCGTCCCTCCCTCCCTCCTCTCCCTCCTCTCCCTCCCTCCCTCCCTCCCCTCCTCCCCCCTACCTCTCCCTCCCTCCCTCCCCTCCCTCCCTCCCCTCCCTCCCTCCCTCGCTCCCTCCCCCTCCCTCCCTCTCCCTCCCTCCTTCCCTCCCTCCCTCTTCCTTCTCCTCTCTTCCTTCCCTCCTTCCTTCCTCCCCTTCCGTTCCTTCACTTCCTTACTTCCTATCCTTAAGGATCTCCCATCATCACTTTCCATCTAGAATAAGCCGTGCAATATCCTCCTTTCAAGTAATATAAGGAGCAACCATTGTTCTCACCACTTTGTGAGGTTGCTTTTCCTCTGTTGACAAAGCAAATTCTGAGCTTGGGCCATTTGTTTGTGACAATTTGTGTTAGTAAAAGTTTCAAAGTGGAATAGTGACGAGGCAAAAATTGAAGATAACGGTCGCAATGAGAGAAGATTTACTTCTTTCACATTTTATTTAGAGCTGAGTAAGTTGCATGCTCATTATTCCAAGACTTCCACTATTTCTTACCAGTTGTAAACTTAGAGTGAGATAGATCTCACTGGCTTAATGCAAGGACTCTATCAGTGTTGTC
>NC_044555.1:26744287-26773978 GCF_007565055.1 Rhinopithecus roxellana
TGATGTGTGAATTCATCTCACAGAGTTACACTTATGTTTCGTGGAGCAGTCCATTAACACTGTCTTTGAGGAAGCTGAGAAGGGCTTCCTTGGATCGCATTGAGGCCTACGCTGATAAAGGAAATTTCATCCGTTCAAAACGTGAAAGAAGCTTTCTGAGAAACTTCTTTCTGATCTGTGAATTCATCTCACAGAGTTACAAGCTCTGCCTCAAGAAGCAGTTTGCTAACACTCTTTTCGTGGAATCTGCAAAGTGATATTTGGTAGCCCATAGGGGCCCATGGTGGAAAAGGAAATGTCCTCACATAATCACTACAGAGAAACTTTCTGAGAGATTGCTTTCTGATGTGTGACTTCATCACACAGAGTTCCACCCTTCCCTTCTTGGAACAGTTTGCTAACACTGTTCTCGTGGATTCTGCAAAGGTATATTTGGGAGCTCATTGAGGGCTAGGGTGAAAAAGGAATTCTCCTCACATAATAACTAAAGAGAAGCTTTCTGAGAAACTGCATTGCCATGTGTGAATGCAACTCTCAGAGTTACACGTTTCTCTTCAGTGATCAGTTTGTTAACACAGTTTTCTGGAAATCTGCAATTTGGTATTTCATAGCGCAATGAACCTGACGGTGACAAAGGAAATATCCAGAGAGGAAACCTAGAAAGAAGCTTTCTTAGAAACTTCTTGGTGATGTGTGAATTCATCTCACAGAGTTACACTTATGTTTCGTGGAGCAGTCCATTAACACTGTCTTTGAGGAAGCTGAGAAGGGCTTCCTTGGATCGCATTGAGGCCTACGCTGATAAAGGAAATTTCATCCGTTCAAAACGTGAAAGAAGCTTTCTGAGAAACTTCTTTCTGATCTGTGAATTCATCTCACAGAGTTACAAGCTATGCCTCAAGAAGCAGTTTGCTAACACTCTTTTCGTGGAATCTGCAAAGTGATATTTGGTAGCCCATAGGGGCCCATGGTGGAAAAGGAAATGTCCTCACATAATCACTACAGAGAAACTTTCTGAGAGATTGCTTTCTGATGTGTGACTTCATCACACAGAGTTCCACCCTTCCCTTCTTGGAACAGTTTGCTAACACTGTTCTCGTGGATTCTGCAAAGGTATATTTGGGAGCTCATTGAGGGCTAGGGTGAAAAAGGAATTCTCCTCACATAATAACTAAAGAGAAGCTTTCTGAGAAACTGCATTGCCATGTGTGAATGCAACTCTCAGAGTTACACGTTTCTCTTCAGTGATCAGTTTGTTAACACAGTTTTCTGGAAATCTGCAATTTGGTATTTCATAGCGCAATGAACCTGACGGTGACAAAGGAAATATCCAGAGAGGAAACCTAGAAAGAAGCTTTCTTAGAAACTTCTTGGTGATGTGTGAATTCATCTCACAGAGTTACACTTATGTTTCGTGGAGCAGTCCATTAACACTGTCTTTGAGGAAGCTGAGAAGGGCTTCCTTGGATCGCATTGAGGCCTACGCTGATAAAGGAAATTTCATCCGTTCAAAACGTGAAAGAAGCTTTCTGAGAAACTTCTTTCTGATCTGTGAATTCATCTCACAGAGTTACAAGCTCTGCCTCAAGAAGCAGTTTGCTAACACTCTTTTCGTGGAATCTGCAAAGTGATATTTGGTAGCCCATAGGGGCCCATGGTGGAAAAGGAAATGTCCTCACATAATCACTACAGAGAAACTTTCTGAGAGATTGCTTTCTGATGTGTGACTTCATCACACAGAGTTCCACCCTTCCCTTCTTGGAACAGTTTGCTAACACTGTTCTCGTGGATTCTGCAAAGGTATATTTGGGAGCTCATTGAGGGCTAGGGTGAAAAAGGAATTCTCCTCACATAATAACTAAAGAGAAGCTTTCTGAGAAACTGCATTGCCATGTGTGAATGCAACTCTCAGAGTTACACGTTTCTCTTCAGTGATCAGTTTGTTAACACAGTTTTCTGGAAATCTGCAATTTGGTATTTCATAGCGCAATGAACCTGACGGTGACAAAGGAAATATCCAGAGAGGAAACCTAGAAAGAAGCTTTCTTAGAAACTTCTTGGTGATGTGTGAATTCATCTCACAGAGTTACACTTATGTTTCGTGGAGCAGTCCATTAACACTGTCTTTGAGGAAGCTGAGAAGGGCTTCCTTGGATCGCATTGAGGCCTACGCTGATAAAGGAAATTTCATCCGTTCAAAACGTGAAAGAAGCTTTCTGAGAAACTTCTTTCTGATCTGTGAATTCATCTCACAGAGTTACAAGCTCTGCCTCAAGAAGCAGTTTGCTAACACTCTTTTCGTGGAATCTGCAAAGTGATATTTGGTAGCCCATAGGGGCCCATGGTGGAAAAGGAAATGTCCTCACATAATCACTACAGAGAAACTTTCTGAGAGATTGCTTTCTGATGTGTGACTTCATCACACAGAGTTCCACCCTTCCCTTCTTGGAACAGTTTGCTAACACTGTTCTCGTGGATTCTGCAAAGGTATATTTGGGAGCTCATTGAGGGCTAGGGTGAAAAAGGAATTCTCCTCACATAATAACTAAAGAGAAGCTTTCTGAGAAACTGCATTGCCATGTGTGAATGCAACTCTCAGAGTTACACGTTTCTCTTCAGTGATCAGTTTGTTAACACAGTTTTCTGGAAATCTGCAATTTGGTATTTCATAGCGCAATGAACCTGACGGTGACAAAGGAAATATCCAGAGAGGAAACCTAGAAAGAAGCTTTCTTAGAAACTTCTTGGTGATGTGTGAATTCATCTCACAGAGTTACACTTATGTTTCGTGGAGCAGTCCATTAACACTGTCTTTGAGGAAGCTGAGAAGGGCTTCCTTGGATCGCATTGAGGCCTACGCTGATAAAGGAAATTTCATCCGTTCAAAACGTGAAAGGAGCTTTCTTAGAAACTTCTTTCTGATCTGTGAATTCATCTCACAGAGTTACAAGCTATGCCTCAAGAAGCAGTTTGCTAACACTCTTTTCGTGGAATCTGCAAAGTGATATTTGGTAGCCCATAGGGGCCCATGGTGGAAAAGGAAATGTCCTCACATAATCACTACAGAGAAACTTTCTGAGAGATTGCTTTCTGATGTGTGACTTCATCACACAGAGTTCCACCCTTCCCTTCTTGGAACAGTTTGCTAACACTGTTCTCGTGGATTCTGCAAAGGTATATTTGGGAGCTCATTGAGGGCTAGGGTGAAAAAGGAATTCTCCTCACATAATAACTAAAGAGAAGCTTTCTGAGAAACTGCATTGCCATGTGTGAATGCAACTCTCAGAGTTACACGTTTCTCTTCAGTGATCAGTTTGTTAACACAGTTTTCTGGAAATCTGCAATTTGGTATTTCATAGCGCAATGAACCTGACGGTGACAAAGGAAATATCCAGAGAGGAAACCTAGAAAGAAGCTTTCTTAGAAACTTCTTGGTGATGTGTGAATTCATCTCACAGAGTTACACTTATGTTTCGTGGAGCAGTCCATTAACACTGTCTTTGAGGAAGCTGAGAAGGGCTTCCTTGGATCGCATTGAGGCCTACGCTGATAAAGGAAATTTCATCCGTTCAAAACGTGAAAGAAGCTTTCTGAGAAACTTCTTTCTGATCTGTGAATTCATCTCACAGAGTTACAAGCTCTGCCTCAAGAAGCAGTTTGCTAACACTCTTTTCGTGGAATCTGCAAAGTGATATTTGGTAGCCCATAGGGGCCCATGGTGGAAAAGGAAATGTCCTCACATAATCACTACAGAGAAACTTTCTGAGAGATTGCTTTCTGATGTGTGACTTCATCACACAGAGTTCCACCCTTCCCTTCTTGGAACAGTTTGCTAACACTGTTCTCGTGGATTCTGCAAAGGTATATTTGGGAGCTCATTGAGGGCTAGGGTGAAAAAGGAATTCTCCTCACATAATGACTAAAGAGAAGCTTTCTGAGAAACTGCATTGCCATGTGTGAATGCAACTCTCAGAGTTACACGTTTCTCTTCAGTGATCAGTTTGTTAACACAGTTTTCTGGAAATCTGCAATTTGGTATTTCATAGCGCAATGAACCTGACGGTGACAAAGGAAATATCCAGAGAGGAAACCTAGAAAGAAGCTTTCTTAGAAACTTCTTGGTGATGTGTGAATTCATCTCACAGAGTTACACTTATGTTTCGTGGAGCAGTCCATTAACACTGTCTTTGAGGAAGCTGAGAAGGGCTTCCTTGGATCGCATTGAGGCCTACGCTGATAAAGGAAATTTCATCCGTTCAAAACGTGAAAGAAGCTTTCTGAGAAACTTCTTTCTGATCTGTGAATTCATCTCACAGAGTTACACGCTATGCCTCAAGAAGCAGTTTGCTAACACTCTTTTCGTGGAATCTGCAAAGTGATATTTGGTAGCCCATAGGGGCCCATGGTGGAAAAGGAAATGTCCTCACATAATCACTACAGAGAAACTTT
This sequence comes from Rhinopithecus roxellana, assembly GCF_007565055.1. Classification (NCBI taxonomy): domain Eukaryota; kingdom Metazoa; phylum Chordata; class Mammalia; order Primates; family Cercopithecidae; genus Rhinopithecus; species Rhinopithecus roxellana. Next base: position 26,748,737 of record NC_044555.1, read on the forward strand.
CTGAGAGATTGCTTTCTGATGTGTGACTTCATCTGACAGAGTTACGCCAGTGTTTTTGGAACCGTTTCTTAGGACTGTTTCCGTGGATTCCGAGAAGTGATATATTCAGATGGCTTTGAAGAATAGAAGGAGAAATGAAGTAGCCTCCAAGAAAAAGCGGAATCAAGCTTTCTGAGAAACTGCTTTGTGATATGTGAATTCATTTCAGAGTGTTATATCACCCTTTCTCGAGGGAGTTTCCTAGCACTCATTTTGAGGAATCTCAGATGTGATGTCTTGGATATCGTGGAACCGCATGGTGAATAAGGAACTATCCTCGGAGAAACCTGCAGAGAAGCCTTCTCAGAAACTTCTTTGTTGTGGGTGAATTCAGCCCACAGATGTCCATGATTGTTTTCACTGAGAAGCTTGCTAGCAGAGTTTACGCAGAATCTGCAATAGGACACACGGTGGCGCTCCGAGACCACAAATAACCTCGTCTTACTAAAGAAAGAAGCTTTCTGAGAAACCGCTTTGTGATGTGTGAATTCAACTCACTAAGTTACAGCTGTATTTCGTGGGGCCGTGGCCTAGCCGTATTTGTGTGGAATCTGAGAACAGATATTCCGAAGCCCTTTGAAAACAATGGGGCCAATGGAAATACCTTCCAATAAAAATGAGAAAGAAGCTTTCTGAGAAACTTCTTCGTGATCTGTGAATTCTTCTCACAGAGTTGCAACTTAGGCCTCATGAAGCAGTTTGATAACACTATTTTCGTGGAATCTGGAATGTGATATTTGGTAGCCCATAGGGGCCCATGGTGAAAAAGGAAATGTCCTCACATAATCACTACAGAGAAACTTTCTGAGAGATTGCTTTCTGATGTGTGACTTCATCACACAGAGTTCCACCCTTCCCTTCTTGGAACAGTTTGCTAACACTGTTCTCGTGGATTCTGCAAAGGTATATTTGGGAGCTCATTGAGGGCTAGGGTGAAAAAGGAATTCTCCTCACATAATGACTAAAGAGAAGCTTTCTGAGAAACTGCATTGCCATGTGTGAATGCAACTCTCAGAGTTACACGTTTCTCTTCAGTGATCAGTTTGTTAACACAGTTTTCTGGAAATCTGCAATTTGGTATTTCATAGCGCAATGAACCTGACGGTGACAAAGGAAATATCCAGAGAGGAAACCTAGAAAGAAGCTTTCTTAGAAACTTCTTGGTGATGTGTGAATTCATCTCACAGAGTTACACTTATGTTTCGTGGAGCAGTCCATTAACACTGTCTTTGAGGAAGCTGAGAAGGGCTTCCTTGGATCGCATTGAGGCCTACGCTGATAAAGGAAATTTCATCCGTTCAAAACGTGAAAGAAGCTTTCTGAGAAACTTCTTTCTGATCTGTGAATTCATCTCACAGAGTTACAAGCTATGCCTCAAGAAGCAGTTTGCTAACACTCTTTTCGTGGAATCTGCAAAGTGATATTTGGTAGCCCATAGGGGCCCATGGTGGAAAAGGAAATGTCCTCACATAATCACTACAGAGAAACTTTCTGAGAGATTGCTTTCTGATGTGTGACTTCATCACACAGAGTTCCACCCTTCCCTTCTTGGAACAGTTTGCTAACACTGTTCTCGTGGATTCTGCAAAGGTATATTTGGGAGCTCATTGAGGGCTAGGGTGAAAAAGGAATTCTCCTCACATAATAACTAAAGAGAAGCTTTCTGAGAAACTGCATTGCCATGTGTGAATGCAACTCTCAGAGTTACACGTTTCTCTTCAGTGATCAGTTTGTTAACACAGTTTTCTGGAAATCTGCAATTTGGTATTTCATAGCGCAATGAACCTGACGGTGACAAAGGAAATATCCAGAGAGGAAACCTAGAAAGAAGCTTTCTTAGAAACTTCTTGGTGATGTGTGAATTCATCTCACAGAGTTACACTTATGTTTCGTGGAGCAGTCCATTAACACTGTCTTTGAGGAAGCTGAGAAGGGCTTCCTTGGATCGCATTGAGGCCTACGCTGATAAAGGAAATTTCATCCGTTCAAAACGTGAAAGAAGCTTTCTGAGAAACTTCTTTCTGATCTGTGAATTCATCTCACAGAGTTACAAGCTCTGCCTCAAGAAGCAGTTTGCTAACACTCTTTTCGTGGAATCTGCAAAGTGATATTTGGTAGCCCATAGGGGCCCATGGTGGAAAAGGAAATGTCCTCACATAATCACTACAGAGAAACTTTCTGAGAGATTGCTTTCTGATGTGTGACTTCATCACACAGAGTTCCACCCTTCCCTTCTTGGAACAGTTTGCTAACACTGTTCTCGTGGATTCTGCAAAGGTATATTTGGGAGCTCATTGAGGGCTAGGGTGAAAAAGGAATTCTCCTCACATAATAACTAAAGAGAAGCTTTCTGAGAAACTGCATTGCCATGTGTGAATGCAACTCTCAGAGTTACACGTTTCTCTTCAGTGATCAGTTTGTTAACACAGTTTTCTGGAAATCTGCAATTTGGTATTTCATAGCGCAATGAACCTGACGGTGACAAAGGAAATATCCAGAGAGGAAACCTAGAAAGAAGCTTTCTTAGAAACTTCTTGGTGATGTGTGAATTCATCTCACAGAGTTACACTTATGTTTCGTGGAGCAGTCCATTAACACTGTCTTTGAGGAAGCTGAGAAGGGCTTCCTTGGATCGCATTGAGGCCTACGCTGATAAAGGAAATTTCATCCGTTCAAAACGTGAAAGAAGCTTTCTGAGAAACTTCTTTCTGATCTGTGAATTCATCTCACAGAGTTACAAGCTATGCCTCAAGAAGCAGTTTGCTAACACTCTTTTCGTGGAATCTGCAAAGTGATATTTGGTAGCCCATAGGGGCCCATGGTGGAAAAGGAAATGTCCTCACATAATCACTACAGAGAAACTTTCTGAGAGATTGCTTTCTGATGTGTGACTTCATCACACAGAGTTCCACCCTTCCCTTCTTGGAACAGTTTGCTAACACTGTTCTCGTGGATTCTGCAAAGGTATATTTGGGAGCTCATTGAGGGCTAGGGTGAAAAAGGAATTCTCCTCACATAATAACTAAAGAGAAGCTTTCTGAGAAACTGCATTGCCATGTGTGAATGCAACTCTCAGAGTTACACGTTTCTCTTCAGTGATCAGTTTGTTAACACAGTTTTCTGGAAATCTGCAATTTGGTATTTCATAGCGCAATGAACCTGACGGTGACAAAGGAAATATCCAGAGAGGAAACCTAGAAAGAAGCTTTCTTAGAAACTTCTTGGTGATGTGTGAATTCATCTCACAGAGTTACACTTATGTTTCGTGGAGCAGTCCATTAACACTGTCTTTGAGGAAGCTGAGAAGGGCTTCCTTGGATCGCATTGAGGCCTACGCTGATAAAGGAAATTTCATCCGTTCAAAACGTGAAAGGAAGCTTTCTGAGAAACTTCTTTCTGATCTGTGAATTCATCTCACAGAGTTACAAGCTCTGCCTCAAGAAGCAGTTTGCTAACACTCTTTTCGTGGAATCTGCAAAGTGATATTTGGTAGCCCATAGGGGCCCATGGTGGAAAAGGAAATGTCCTCACATAATCACTACAGAGAAACTTTCTGAGAGATTGCTTTCTGATGTGTGACTTCATCACACAGAGTTCCACCCTTCCCTTCTTGGAACAGTTTGCTAACACTGTTCTCGTGGATTCTGCAAAGGTATATTTGGGAGCTCATTGAGGGCTAGGGTGAAAAAGGAATTCTCCTCACATAATAACTAAAGAGAAGCTTTCTGAGAAACTGCATTGCCATGTGTGAATGCAACTCTCAGAGTTACACGTTTCTCTTCAGTGATCAGTTTGTTAACACAGTTTTCTGGAAATCTGCAATTTGGTATTTCATAGCGCAATGAACCTGACGGTGACAAAGGAAATATCCAGAGAGGAAACCTAGAAAGAAGCTTTCTTAGAAACTTCTTGGTGATGTGTGAATTCATCTCACAGAGTTACACTTATGTTTCGTGGAGCAGTCCATTAACACTGTCTTTGAGGAAGCTGAGAAGGGCTTCCTTGGATCGCATTGAGGCCTACGCTGATAAAGGAAATTTCATCCGTTCAAAACGTGAAAGAAGCTTTCTGAGAAACTTCTTTCTGATCTGTGAATTCATCTCACAGAGTTACAAGCTATGCCTCAAGAAGCAGTTTGCTAACACTCTTTTCGTGGAATCTGCAAAGTGATATTTGGTAGCCCATAGGGGCCCATGGTGGAAAAGGAAATGTCCTCACATAATCACTACAGAGAAACTTTCTGAGAGATTGCTTTCTGATGTGTGACTTCATCACACAGAGTTCCACCCTTCCCTTCTTGGAACAGTTTGCTAACACTGTTCTCGTGGATTCTGCAAAGGTATATTTGGGAGCTCATTGAGGGCTAGGGTGAAAAAGGAATTCTCCTCACATAATAACTAAAGAGAAGCTTTCTGAGAAACTGCATTGCCATGTGTGAATGCAACTCTCAGAGTTACACGTTTCTCTTCAGTGATCAGTTTGTTAACACAGTTTTCTGGAAATCTGCAATTTGGTATTTCATAGCGCAATGAACCTGACGGTGACAAAGGAAATATCCAGAGAGGAAACCTAGAAAGAAGCTTTCTTAGAAACTTCTTGGTGATGTGTGAATTCATCTCACAGAGTTACACTTATGTTTCGTGGAGCAGTCCATTAACACTGTCTTTGAGGAAGCTGAGAAGGGCTTCCTTGGATCGCATTGAGGCCTACGCTGATAAAGGAAATTTCATCCGTTCAAAACGTGAAAGAAGCTTTCTGAGAAACTTCTTTCTGATCTGTGAATTCATCTCACAGAGTTACACGCTATGCCTCAAGAAGCAGTTTGCTAACACTCTTTTCGTGGAATCTGCAAAGTGATATTTGGTAGCCCATAGGGGCCCATGGTGGAAAAGGAAATGTCCTCACATAATCACTACAGAGAAACTTTCTGAGAGATTGCTTTCTGATGTGTGACTTCATCACACAGAGTTCCACCCTTCCCTTCTTGGAACAGTTTGCTAACACTGTTCTCGTGGATTCTGCAAAGGTATATTTGGGAGCTCATTGAGGGCTAGGGTGAAAAAGGAATTCTCCTCACATAATAACTAAAGAGAAGCTTTCTGAGAAACTGCATTGCCATGTGTGAATGCAACTCTCAGAGTTACACGTTTCTCTTCAGTGATCAGTTTGTTAACACAGTTTTCTGGAAATCTGCAATTTGGTATTTCATAGCGCAATGAACCTGACGGTGACAAAGGAAATATCCAGAGAGGAAACCTAGAAAGAAGCTTTCTTAGAAACTTCTTGGTGATGTGTGAATTCATCTCACAGAGTTACACTTATGTTTCGTGGAGCAGTCCATTAACACTGTCTTTGAGGAAGCTGAGAAGGGCTTCCTTGGATCGCATTGAGGCCTACGCTGATAAAGGAAATTTCATCCGTTCAAAACGTGAAAGGAGCTTTCTGAGAAACTTCTTTCTGATCTGTGAATTCATCTCACAGAGTTACAAGCTCTGCCTCAAGAAGCAGTTTGCTAACACTCTTTTCGTGGAATCTGCAAAGTGATATTTGGTAGCCCATAGGGGCCCATGGTGGAAAAGGAAATGTCCTCACATAATCACTACAGAGAAACTTTCTGAGAGATTGCTTTCTGATGTGTGACTTCATCACACAGAGTTCCACCCTTCCCTTCTTGGAACAGTTTGCTAACACTGTTCTCGTGGATTCTGCAAAGGTATATTTGGGAGCTCATTGAGGGCTAGGGTGAAAAAGGAATTCTCCTCACATAATAACTAAAGAGAAGCTTTCTGAGAAACTGCATTGCCATGTGTGAATGCAACTCTCAGAGTTACACGTTTCTCTTCAGTGATCAGTTTGTTAACACAGTTTTCTGGAAATCTGCAATTTGGTATTTCATAGCGCAATGAACCTGACGGTGACAAAGGAAATATCCAGAGAGGAAACCTAGAAAGAAGCTTTCTTAGAAACTTCTTGGTGATGTGTGAATTCATCTCACAGAGTTACACTTATGTTTCGTGGAGCAGTCCATTAACACTGTCTTTGAGGAAGCTGAGAAGGGCTTCCTTGGATCGCATTGAGGCCTACGCTGATAAAGGAAATTTCATCCGTTCAAAACGTGAAAGAAGCTTTCTGAGAAACTTCTTTCTGATCTGTGAATTCATCTCACAGAGTTACAAGCTCTGCCTCAAGAAGCAGTTTGCTAACACTCTTTTCGTGGAATCTGCAAAGTGATATTTGGTAGCCCATAGGGGCCCATGGTGGAAAAGGAAATGTCCTCACATAATCACTACAGAGAAACTTTCTGAGAGATTGCTTTCTGATGTGTGACTTCATCACACAGAGTTCCACCCTTCCCTTCTTGGAACAGTTTGCTAACACTGTTCTCGTGGATTCTGCAAAGGTATATTTGGGAGCTCATTGAGGGCTAGGGTGAAAAAGGAATTCTCCTCACATAATAACTAAAGAGAAGCTTTCTGAGAAACTGCATTGCCATGTGTGAATGCAACTCTCAGAGTTACACGTTTCTCTTCAGTGATCAGTTTGTTAACACAGTTTTCTGGAAATCTGCAATTTGGTATTTCATAGCGCAATGAACCTGACGGTGACAAAGGAAATATCCAGAGAGGAAACCTAGAAAGAAGCTTTCTTAGAAACTTCTTGGTGATGTGTGAATTCATCTCACAGAGTTACACTTATGTTTCGTGGAGCAGTCCATTAACACTGTCTTTGAGGAAGCTGAGAAGGGCTTCCTTGGATCGCATTGAGGCCTACGCTGATAAAGGAAATTTCATCCGTTCAAAACGTGAAAGAAGCTTTCTGAGAAACTTCTTTCTGATCTGTGAATTCATCTCACAGAGTTACAAGCTATGCCTCAAGAAGCAGTTTGCTAACACTCTTTTCGTGGAATCTGCAAAGTGATATTTGGTAGCCCATAGGGGCCCATGGTGGAAAAGGAAATGTCCTCACATAATCACTACAGAGAAACTTTCTGAGAGATTGCTTTCTGATGTGTGACTTCATCACACAGAGTTCCACCCTTCCCTTCTTGGAACAGTTTGCTAACACTGTTCTCGTGGATTCTGCAAAGGTATATTTGGGAGCTCATTGAGGGCTAGGGTGAAAAAGGAATTCTCCTCACATAATAACTAAAGAGAAGCTTTCTGAGAAACTGCATTGCCATGTGTGAATGCAACTCTCAGAGTTACACGTTTCTCTTCAGTGATCAGTTTGTTAACACAGTTTCTGGAAATCTGCAATTTGGTATTTCATAGCGCAATGAACCTGACGGTGACAAAGGAAATATCCAGAGAGGAAACCTAGAAAGAAGCTTTCTTAGAAACTTCTTGGTGATGTGTGAATTCATCTCACAGAGTTACACTTATGTTTCGTGGAGCAGTCCATTAACACTGTCTTTGAGGAAGCTGAGAAGGGCTTCCTTGGATCGCATTGAGGCCTACGCTGATAAAGGAAATTTCATCCGTTCAAAACGTGAAAGAAGCTTTCTGAGAAACTTCTTTCTGATCTGTGAATTCATCTCACAGAGTTACAAGCTCTGCCTCAAGAAGCAGTTTGCTAACACTCTTTTCGTGGAATCTGCAAAGTGATATTTGGTAGCCCATAGGGGCCCATGGTGGAAAAGGAAATGTCCTCACATAATCACTACAGAGAAACTTTCTGAGAGATTGCTTTCTGATGTGTGACTTCATCACACAGAGTTCCACCCTTCCCTTCTTGGAACAGTTTGCTAACACTGTTCTCGTGGATTCTGCAAAGGTATATTTGGGAGCTCATTGAGGGCTAGGGTGAAAAAGGAATTCTCCTCACATAATAACTAAAGAGAAGCTTTCTGAGAAACTGCATTGCCATGTGTGAATGCAACTCTCAGAGTTACACGTTTCTCTTCAGTGATCAGTTTGTTAACACAGTTTTCTGGAAATCTGCAATTTGGTATTTCATAGCGCAATGAACCTGACGGTGACAAAGGAAATATCCAGAGAGGAAACCTAGAAAGAAGCTTTCTTAGAAACTTCTTGGTGATGTGTGAATTCATCTCACAGAGTTACACTTATGTTTCGTGGAGCAGTCCATTAACACTGTCTTTGAGGAAGCTGAGAAGGGCTTCCTTGGATCGCATTGAGGCCTACGCTGATAAAGGAAATTTCATCCGTTCAAAACGTGAAAGAAGCTTTCTGAGAAACTTCTTTCTGATCTGTGAATTCATCTCACAGAGTTACAAGCTCTGCCTCAAGAAGCAGTTTGCTAACACTCTTTTCGTGGAATCTGCAAAGTGATATTTGGTAGCCCATAGGGGCCCATGGTGGAAAAGGAAATGTCCTCACATAATCACTACAGAGAAACTTTCTGAGAGATTGCTTTCTGATGTGTGACTTCATCACACAGAGTTCCACCCTTCCCTTCTTGGAACAGTTTGCTAACACTGTTCTCGTGGATTCTGCAAAGGTATATTTGGGAGCTCATTGAGGGCTAGGGTGAAAAAGGAATTCTCCTCACATAATGACTAAAGAGAAGCTTTCTGAGAAACTGCATTGCCATGTGTGAATGCAACTCTCAGAGTTACACGTTTCTCTTCAGTGATCAGTTTGTTAACACAGTTTTCTGGAAATCTGCAATTTGGTATTTCATAGCGCAATGAACCTGACGGTGACAAAGGAAATATCCAGAGAGGAAACCTAGAAAGAAGCTTTCTTAGAAACTTCTTGGTGATGTGTGAATTCATCTCACAGAGTTACACTTATGTTTCGTGGAGCAGTCCATTAACACTGTCTTTGAGGAAGCTGAGAAGGGCTTCCTTGGATCGCATTGAGGCCTACGCTGATAAAGGAAATTTCATCCGTTCAAAACGTGAAAGAAGCTTTCTGAGAAACTTCTTTCTGATCTGTGAATTCATCTCACAGAGTTACACGCTATGCCTCAAGAAGCAGTTTGCTAACACTCTTTTCGTGGAATCTGCAAAGTGATATTTGGTAGCCCATAGGGGCCCATGGTGGAAAAGGAAATGTCCTCACATAATCACTACAGAGAAACTTTCTGAGAGATTGCTTTCTGATGTGTGACTTCATCTGACAGAGTTACGCCAGTGTTTTTGGAACCGTTTCTTAGGACTGTTTCCGTGGATTCCGAGAAGTGATATATTCAGATGGCTTTGAAGAATAGAAGGAGAAATGAAGTAGCCTCCAAGAAAAAGCGGAATCAAGCTTTCTGAGAAACTGCTTTGTGATATGTGAATTCATTTCAGAGTGTTATATCACCCTTTCTCGAGGGAGTTTCCTAGCACTCATTTTGAGGAATCTCAGATGTGATGTCTTGGATATCGTGGAACCGCATGGTGAATAAGGAACTATCCTCGGAGAAACCTGCAGAGAAGCCTTCTCAGAAACTTCTTTGTTGTGGGTGAATTCAGCCCACAGATGTCCATGATTGTTTTCACTGAGAAGCTTGCTAGCAGAGTTTACGCAGAATCTGCAATAGGACACACGGTGGCGCTCCGAGACCACAAATAACCTCGTCTTACTAAAGAAAGAAGCTTTCTGAGAAACCGCTTTGTGATGTGTGAATTCAACTCACTAAGTTACAGCTGTATTTCGTGGGGCCGTGGCCTAGCCGTATTTGTGTGGAATCTGAGAACAGATATTCCGAAGCCCTTTGAAAACAATGGGGCCAATGGAAATACCTTCCAATAAAAATGAGAAAGAAGCTTTCTGAGAAACTTCTTCGTGATCTGTGAATTCTTCTCACAGAGTTGCAACTTAGGCCTCATGAAGCAGTTTGATAACACTATTTTCGTGGAATCTGGAATGTGATATTTGGTAGCCCATAGGGGCCCATGGTGAAAAAGGAAATGTCCTCACATAATCACTACAGAGAAACTTTCTGAGAGATTGCTTTCTGATGTGTGACTTCATCACACAGAGTTCCACCCTTCCCTTCTTGGAACAGTTTGCTAACACTGTTCTCGTGGATTCTGCAAAGGTATATTTGGGAGCTCATTGAGGGCTAGGGTGAAAAAGGAATTCTCCTCACATAATGACTAAAGAGAAGCTTTCTGAGAAACTGCATTGCCATGTGTGAATGCAACTCTCAGAGTTACACGTTTCTCTTCAGTGATCAGTTTGTTAACACAGTTTTCTGGAAATCTGCAATTTGGTATTTCATAGCGCAATGAACCTGACGGTGACAAAGGAAATATCCAGAGAGGAAACCTAGAAAGAAGCTTTCTTAGAAACTTCTTGGTGATGTGTGAATTCATCTCACAGAGTTACACTTATGTTTCGTGGAGCAGTCCATTAACACTGTCTTTGAGGAAGCTGAGAAGGGCTTCCTTGGATCGCATTGAGGCCTACGCTGATAAAGGAAATTTCATCCGTTCAAAACGTGAAAGAAGCTTTCTGAGAAACTTCTTTCTGATCTGTGAATTCATCTCACAGAGTTACAAGCTCTGCCTCAAGAAGCAGTTTGCTAACACTCTTTTCGTGGAATCTGCAAAGTGATATTTGGTAGCCCATAGGGGCCCATGGTGGAAAAGGAAATGTCCTCACATAATCACTACAGAGAAACTTTCTGAGAGATTGCTTTCTGATGTGTGACTTCATCACACAGAGTTCCACCCTTCCCTTCTTGGAACAGTTTGCTAACACTGTTCTCGTGGATTCTGCAAAGGTATATTTGGGAGCTCATTGAGGGCTAGGGTGAAAAAGGAATTCTCCTCACATAATAACTAAAGAGAAGCTTTCTGAGAAACTGCATTGCCATGTGTGAATGCAACTCTCAGAGTTACACGTTTCTCTTCAGTGATCAGTTTGTTAACACAGTTTTCTGGAAATCTGCAATTTGGTATTTCATAGCGCAATGAACCTGACGGTGACAAAGGAAATATCCAGAGAGGAAACCTAGAAAGAAGCTTTCTTAGAAACTTCTTGGTGATGTGTGAATTCATCTCACAGAGTTACACTTATGTTTCGTGGAGCAGTCCATTAACACTGTCTTTGAGGAAGCTGAGAAGGGCTTCCTTGGATCGCATTGAGGCCTACGCTGATAAAGGAAATTTCATCCGTTCAAAACGTGAAAGAAGCTTTCTGAGAAACTTCTTTCTGATCTGTGAATTCATCTCACAGAGTTACAAGCTCTGCCTCAAGAAGCAGTTTGCTAACACTCTTTTCGTGGAATCTGCAAAGTGATATTTGGTAGCCCATAGGGGCCCATGGTGGAAAAGGAAATGTCCTCACATAATCACTACAGAGAAACTTTCTGAGAGATTGCTTTCTGATGTGTGACTTCATCACACAGAGTTCCACCCTTCCCTTCTTGGAACAGTTTGCTAACACTGTTCTCGTGGATTCTGCAAAGGTATATTTGGGAGCTCATTGAGGGCTAGGGTGAAAAAGGAATTCTCCTCACATAATAACTAAAGAGAAGCTTTCTGAGAAACTGCATTGCCATGTGTGAATGCAACTCTCAGAGTTACACGTTTCTCTTCAGTGATCAGTTTGTTAACACAGTTTTCTGGAAATCTGCAATTTGGTATTTCATAGCGCAATGAACCTGACGGTGACAAAGGAAATATCCAGAGAGGAAACCTAGAAAGAAGCTTTCTTAGAAACTTCTTGGTGATGTGTGAATTCATCTCACAGAGTTACACTTATGTTTCGTGGAGCAGTCCATTAACACTGTCTTTGAGGAAGCTGAGAAGGGCTTCCTTGGATCGCATTGAGGCCTACGCTGATAAAGGAAATTTCATCCGTTCAAAACGTGAAAGAAGCTTTCTGAGAAACTTCTTTCTGATCTGTGAATTCATCTCACAGAGTTACAAGCTATGCCTCAAGAAGCAGTTTGCTAACACTCTTTTCGTGGAATCTGCAAAGTGATATTTGGTAGCCCATAGGGGCCCATGGTGGAAAAGGAAATGTCCTCACATAATCACTACAGAGAAACTTTCTGAGAGATTGCTTTCTGATGTGTGACTTCATCACACAGAGTTCCACCCTTCCCTTCTTGGAACAGTTTGCTAACACTGTTCTCGTGGATTCTGCAAAGGTATATTTGGGAGCTCATTGAGGGCTAGGGTGAAAAAGGAATTCTCCTCACATAATAACTAAAGAGAAGCTTTCTGAGAAACTGCATTGCCATGTGTGAATGCAACTCTCAGAGTTACACGTTTCTCTTCAGTGATCAGTTTGTTAACACAGTTTTCTGGAAATCTGCAATTTGGTATTTCATAGCGCAATGAACCTGACGGTGACAAAGGAAATATCCAGAGAGGAAACCTAGAAAGAAGCTTTCTTAGAAACTTCTTGGTGATGTGTGAATTCATCTCACAGAGTTACACTTATGTTTCGTGGAGCAGTCCATTAACACTGTCTTTGAGGAAGCTGAGAAGGGCTTCCTTGGATCGCATTGAGGCCTACGCTGATAAAGGAAATTTCATCCGTTCAAAACGTGAAAGAAGCTTTCTGAGAAACTTCTTTCTGATCTGTGAATTCATCTCACAGAGTTACAAGCTCTGCCTCAAGAAGCAGTTTGCTAACACTCTTTTCGTGGAATCTGCAAAGTGATATTTGGTAGCCCATAGGGGCCCATGGTGGAAAAGGAAATGTCCTCACATAATCACTACAGAGAAACTTTCTGAGAGATTGCTTTCTGATGTGTGACTTCATCACACAGAGTTCCACCCTTCCCTTCTTGGAACAGTTTGCTAACACTGTTCTCGTGGATTCTGCAAAGGTATATTTGGGAGCTCATTGAGGGCTAGGGTGAAAAAGGAATTCTCCTCACATAATAACTAAAGAGAAGCTTTCTGAGAAACTGCATTGCCATGTGTGAATGCAACTCTCAGAGTTACACGTTTCTCTTCAGTGATCAGTTTGTTAACACAGTTTTCTGGAAATCTGCAATTTGGTATTTCATAGCGCAATGAACCTGACGGTGACAAAGGAAATATCCAGAGAGGAAACCTAGAAAGAAGCTTTCTTAGAAACTTCTTGGTGATGTGTGAATTCATCTCACAGAGTTACACTTATGTTTCGTGGAGCAGTCCATTAACACTGTCTTTGAGGAAGCTGAGAAGGGCTTCCTTGGATCGCATTGAGGCCTACGCTGATAAAGGAAATTTCATCCGTTCAAAACGTGAAAGAAGCTTTCTGAGAAACTTCTTTCTGATCTGTGAATTCATCTCACAGAGTTACAAGCTATGCCTCAAGAAGCAGTTTGCTAACACTCTTTTCGTGGAATCTGCAAAGTGATATTTGGTAGCCCATAGGGGCCCATGGTGGAAAAGGAAATGTCCTCACATAATCACTACAGAGAAACTTTCTGAGAGATTGCTTTCTGATGTGTGACTTCATCACACAGAGTTCCACCCTTCCCTTCTTGGAACAGTTTGCTAACACTGTTCTCGTGGATTCTGCAAAGGTATATTTGGGAGCTCATTGAGGGCTAGGGTGAAAAAGGAATTCTCCTCACATAATAACTAAAGAGAAGCTTTCTGAGAAACTGCATTGCCATGTGTGAATGCAACTCTCAGAGTTACACGTTTCTCTTCAGTGATCAGTTTGTTAACACAGTTTTCTGGAAATCTGCAATTTGGTATTTCATAGCGCAATGAACCTGACGGTGACAAAGGAAATATCCAGAGAGGAAACCTAGAAAGAAGCTTTCTTAGAAACTTCTTGGTGATGTGTGAATTCATCTCACAGAGTTACACTTATGTTTCGTGGAGCAGTCCATTAACACTGTCTTTGAGGAAGCTGAGAAGGGCTTCCTTGGATCGCATTGAGGCCTACGCTGATAAAGGAAATTTCATCCGTTCAAAACGTGAAAGAAGCTTTCTGAGAAACTTCTTTCTGATCTGTGAATTCATCTCACAGAGTTACAAGCTCTGCCTCAAGAAGCAGTTTGCTAACACTCTTTTCGTGGAATCTGCAAAGTGATATTTGGTAGCCCATAGGGGCCCATGGTGGAAAAGGAAATGTCCTCACATAATCACTACAGAGAAACTTTCTGAGAGATTGCTTTCTGATGTGTGACTTCATCACACAGAGTTCCACCCTTCCCTTCTTGGAACAGTTTGCTAACACTGTTCTCGTGGATTCTGCAAAGGTATATTTGGGAGCTCATTGAGGGCTAGGGTGAAAAAGGAATTCTCCTCACATAATAACTAAAGAGAAGCTTTCTGAGAAACTGCATTGCCATGTGTGAATGCAACTCTCAGAGTTACACGTTTCTCTTCAGTGATCAGTTTGTTAACACAGTTTTCTGGAAATCTGCAATTTGGTATTTCATAGCGCAATGAACCTGACGGTGACAAAGGAAATATCCAGAGAGGAAACCTAGAAAGAAGCTTTCTTAGAAACTTCTTGGTGATGTGTGAATTCATCTCACAGAGTTACACTTATGTTTCGTGGAGCAGTCCATTAACACTGTCTTTGAGGAAGCTGAGAAGGGCTTCCTTGGATCGCATTGAGGCCTACGCTGATAAAGGAAATTTCATCCGTTCAAAACGTGAAAGGAAGCTTTCTGAGAAACTTCTTTCTGATCTGTGAATTCATCTCACAGAGTTACAAGCTCTGCCTCAAGAAGCAGTTTGCTAACACTCTTTTCGTGGAATCTGCAAAGTGATATTTGGTAGCCCATAGGGGCCCATGGTGGAAAAGGAAATGTCCTCACATAATCACTACAGAGAAACTTTCTGAGAGATTGCTTTCTGATGTGTGACTTCATCACACAGAGTTCCACCCTTCCCTTCTTGGAACAGTTTGCTAACACTGTTCTCGTGGATTCTGCAAAGGTATATTTGGGAGCTCATTGAGGGCTAGGGTGAAAAAGGAATTCTCCTCACATAATAACTAAAGAGAAGCTTTCTGAGAAACTGCATTGCCATGTGTGAATGCAACTCTCAGAGTTACACGTTTCTCTTCAGTGATCAGTTTGTTAACACAGTTTTCTGGAAATCTGCAATTTGGTATTTCATAGCGCAATGAACCTGACGGTGACAAAGGAAATATCCAGAGAGGAAACCTAGAAAGAAGCTTTCTTAGAAACTTCTTGGTGATGTGTGAATTCATCTCACAGAGTTACACTTATGTTTCGTGGAGCAGTCCATTAACACTGTCTTTGAGGAAGCTGAGAAGGGCTTCCTTGGATCGCATTGAGGCCTACGCTGATAAAGGAAATTTCATCCGTTCAAAACGTGAAAGAAGCTTTCTGAGAAACTTCTTTCTGATCTGTGAATTCATCTCACAGAGTTACAAGCTCTGCCTCAAGAAGCAGTTTGCTAACACTCTTTTCGTGGAATCTGCAAAGTGATATTTGGTAGCCCATAGGGGCCCATGGTGGAAAAGGAAATGTCCTCACATAATCACTACAGAGAAACTTTCTGAGAGATTGCTTTCTGATGTGTGACTTCATCACACAGAGTTCCACCCTTCCCTTCTTGGAACAGTTTGCTAACACTGTTCTCGTGGATTCTGCAAAGGTATATTTGGGAGCTCATTGAGGGCTAGGGTGAAAAAGGAATTCTCCTCACATAATAACTAAAGAGAAGCTTTCTGAGAAACTGCATTGCCATGTGTGAATGCAACTCTCAGAGTTACACGTTTCTCTTCAGTGATCAGTTTGTTAACACAGTTTTCTGGAAATCTGCAATTTGGTATTTCATAGCGCAATGAACCTGACGGTGACAAAGGAAATATCCAGAGAGGAAACCTAGAAAGAAGCTTTCTTAGAAACTTCTTGGTGATGTGTGAATTCATCTCACAGAGTTACACTTATGTTTCGTGGAGCAGTCCATTAACACTGTCTTTGAGGAAGCTGAGAAGGGCTTCCTTGGATCGCATTGAGGCCTACGCTGATAAAGGAAATTTCATCCGTTCAAAACGTGAAAGAAGCTTTCTGAGAAACTTCTTTCTGATCTGTGAATTCATCTCACAGAGTTACAAGCTCTGCCTCAAGAAGCAGTTTGCTAACACTCTTTTCGTGGAATCTGCAAAGTGATATTTGGTAGCCCATAGGGGCCCATGGTGGAAAAGGAAATGTCCTCACATAATCACTACAGAGAAACTTTCTGAGAGATTGCTTTCTGATGTGTGACTTCATCACACAGAGTTCCACCCTTCCCTTCTTGGAACAGTTTGCTAACACTGTTCTCGTGGATTCTGCAAAGGTATATTTGGGAGCTCATTGAGGGCTAGGGTGAAAAAGGAATTCTCCTCACATAATAACTAAAGAGAAGCTTTCTGAGAAACTGCATTGCCATGTGTGAATGCAACTCTCAGAGTTACACGTTTCTCTTCAGTGATCAGTTTGTTAACACAGTTTTCTGGAAATCTGCAATTTGGTATTTCATAGCGCAATGAACCTGACGGTGACAAAGGAAATATCCAGAGAGGAAACCTAGAAAGAAGCTTTCTTAGAAACTTCTTGGTGATGTGTGAATTCATCTCACAGAGTTACACTTATGTTTCGTGGAGCAGTCCATTAACACTGTCTTTGAGGAAGCTGAGAAGGGCTTCCTTGGATCGCATTGAGGCCTACGCTGATAAAGGAAATTTCATCCGTTCAAAACGTGAAAGAAGCTTTCTGAGAAACTTCTTTCTGATCTGTGAATTCATCTCACAGAGTTACAAGCTATGCCTCAAGAAGCAGTTTGCTAACACTCTTTTCGTGGAATCTGCAAAGTGATATTTGGTAGCCCATAGGGGCCCATGGTGGAAAAGGAAATGTCCTCACATAATCACTACAGAGAAACTTTCTGAGAGATTGCTTTCTGATGTGTGACTTCATCACACAGAGTTCCACCCTTCCCTTCTTGGAACAGTTTGCTAACACTGTTCTCGTGGATTCTGCAAAGGTATATTTGGGAGCTCATTGAGGGCTAGGGTGAAAAAGGAATTCTCCTCACATAATAACTAAAGAGAAGCTTTCTGAGAAACTGCATTGCCATGTGTGAATGCAACTCTCAGAGTTACACGTTTCTCTTCAGTGATCAGTTTGTTAACACAGTTTTCTGGAAATCTGCAATTTGGTATTTCATAGCGCAATGAACCTGACGGTGACAAAGGAAATATCCAGAGAGGAAACCTAGAAAGAAGCTTTCTTAGAAACTTCTTGGTGATGTGTGAATTCATCTCACAGAGTTACACTTATGTTTCGTGGAGCAGTCCATTAACACTGTCTTTGAGGAAGCTGAGAAGGGCTTCCTTGGATCGCATTGAGGCCTACGCTGATAAAGGAAATTTCATCCGTTCAAAACGTGAAAGAAGCTTTCTGAGAAACTTCTTTCTGATCTGTGAATTCATCTCACAGAGTTACAAGCTATGCCTCAAGAAGCAGTTTGCTAACACTCTTTTCGTGGAATCTGCAAAGTGATATTTGGTAGCCCATAGGGGCCCATGGTGGAAAAGGAAATGTCCTCACATAATCACTACAGAGAAACTTTCTGAGAGATTGCTTTCTGATGTGTGACTTCATCACACAGAGTTCCACCCTTCCCTTCTTGGAACAGTTTGCTAACACTGTTCTCGTGGATTCTGCAAAGGTATATTTGGGAGCTCATTGAGGGCTAGGGTGAAAAAGGAATTATCCTCACATAATAACTAAAGAGAAGCTTTCTGAGAAACTGCATTGCCATGTGTGAATGCAACTCATCAGAGTTACACGTTTCTCTTCAGTGATCAGTTTGTTAACACAGTTTTCTGGAAATCTGCAATTTGGTATTTCATAGCGCAATGAACCTGACGGTGACAAAGGAAATATCCAGAGAGGAAACCTAGAAAGAAGCTTTCTTAGAAACTTCTTGGTGATGTGTGAATTCATCTCACAGAGTTACACTTATGTTTCGTGGAGCAGTCCATTAACACTGTCTTTGAGGAAGCTGAGAAGGGCTTCCTTGGATCGCATTGAGGCCTACGCTGATAAAGGAAATTTCATCCGTTCAAAACGTGAAAGAAGCTTTCTGAGAAACTTCTTTCTGATCTGTGAATTCATCTCACAGAGTTACAAGCTCTGCCTCAAGAAGCAGTTTGCTAACACTCTTTTCGTGGAATCTGCAAAGTGATATTTGGTAGCCCATAGGGGCCCATGGTGGAAAAGGAAATGTCCTCACATAATCACTACAGAGAAACTTTCTGAGAGATTGCTTTCTGATGTGTGACTTCATCACACAGAGTTCCACCCTTCCCTTCTTGGAACAGTTTGCTAACACTGTTCTCGTGGATTCTGCAAAGGTATATTTGGGAGCTCATTGAGGGCTAGGGTGAAAAAGGAATTATCCTCACATAATAACTAAAGAGAAGCTTTCTGAGAAACTGCATTGCCATGTGTGAATGCAACTCTACAGAGTTACACGTTTCTCTTCAGTGATCAGTTTGTTAACACAGTTTTCTGGAAATCTGCAATTTGGTATTTCATAGCGCAATGAACCTGACGGTGACAAAGGAAATATCCAGAGAGGAAACCTAGAAAGAAGCTTTCTTAGAAACTTCTTGGTGATGTGTGAATTCATCTCACAGAGTTACACTTATGTTTCGTGGAGCAGTCCATTAACACTGTCTTTGAGGAAGCTGAGAAGGGCTTCCTTGGATCGCATTGAGGCCTACGCTGATAAAGGAAATTTCATCCGTTCAAAACGTGAAAGAAGCTTTCTGAGAAACTTCTTTCTGATCTGTGAATTCATCTCACAGAGTTACAAGCTCTGCCTCAAGAAGCAGTTTGCTAACACTCTTTTCGTGGAATCTGCAAAGTGATATTTGGTAGCCCATAGGGGCCCATGGTGGAAAAGGAAATGTCCTCACATAATCACTACAGAGAAACTTTCTGAGAGATTGCTTTCTGATGTGTGACTTCATCACACAGAGTTCCACCCTTCCCTTCTTGGAACAGTTTGCTAACACTGTTCTCGTGGATTCTGCAAAGGTATATTTGGGAGCTCATTGAGGGCTAGGGTGAAAAAGGAATTATCCTCACATAATAACTAAAGAGAAGCTTTCTGAGAAACTGCATTGCCATGTGTGAATGCAACTCTCAGAGTTACACGTTTCTCTTCAGTGATCAGTTTGTTAACACAGTTTTCTGGAAATCTGCAATTTGGTATTTCATAGCGCAATGAACCTGACGGTGACAAAGGAAATATCCAGAGAGGAAACCTAGAAAGAAGCTTTCTTAGAAACTTCTTGGTGATGTGTGAATTCATCTCACAGAGTTACACTTATGTTTCGTGGAGCAGTCCATTAACACTGTCTTTGAGGAAGCTGAGAAGGGCTTCCTTGGATCGCATTGAGGCCTACGCTGATAAAGGAAATTTCATCCGTTCAAAACGTGAAAGAAGCTTTCTGAGAAACTTCTTTCTGATCTGTGAATTCATCTCACAGAGTTACAAGCTCTGCCTCAAGAAGCAGTTTGCTAACACTCTTTTCGTGGAATCTGCAAAGTGATATTTGGTAGCCCATAGGGGCCCATGGTGGAAAAGGAAATGTCCTCACATAATCACTACAGAGAAACTTTCTGAGAGATTGCTTTCTGATGTGTGACTTCATCACACAGAGTTCCACCCTTCCCTTCTTGGAACAGTTTGCTAACACTGTTCTCGTGGATTCTGCAAAGGTATATTTGGGAGCTCATTGAGGGCTAGGGTGAAAAAGGAATTCTCCTCACATAATAACTAAAGAGAAGCTTTCTGAGAAACTGCATTGCCATGTGTGAATGCAACTCTCAGAGTTACACGTTTCTCTTCAGTGATCAGTTTGTTAACACAGTTTTCTGGAAATCTGCAATTTGGTATTTCATAGCGCAATGAACCTGACGGTGACAAAGGAAATATCCAGAGAGGAAACCTAGAAAGAAGCTTTCTTAGAAACTTCTTGGTGATGTGTGAATTCATCTCACAGAGTTACACTTATGTTTCGTGGAGCAGTCCATTAACACTGTCTTTGAGGAAGCTGAGAAGGGCTTCCTTGGATCGCATTGAGGCCTACGCTGATAAAGGAAATTTCATCCGTTCAAAACGTGAAAGAAGCTTTCTGAGAAACTTCTTTCTGATCTGTGAATTCATCTCACAGAGTTACAAGCTCTGCCTCAAGAAGCAGTTTGCTAACACTCTTTTCGTGGAATCTGCAAAGTGATATTTGGTAGCCCATAGGGGCCCATGGTGGAAAAGGAAATGTCCTCACATAATCACTACAGAGAAACTTTCTGAGAGATTGCTTTCTGATGTGTGACTTCATCACACAGAGTTCCACCCTTCCCTTCTTGGAACAGTTTGCTAACACTGTTCTCGTGGATTCTGCAAAGGTATATTTGGGAGCTCATTGAGGGCTAGGGTGAAAAAGGAATTATCCTCACATAATAACTAAAGAGAAGCTTTCTGAGAAACTGCATTGCCATGTGTGAATGCAACTCTCAGAGTTACACGTTTCTCTTCAGTGATCAGTTTGTTAACACAGTTTTCTGGAAATCTGCAATTTGGTATTTCATAGCGCAATGAACCTGACGGTGACAAAGGAAATATCCAGAGAGGAAACCTAGAAAGAAGCTTTCTTAGAAACTTCTTGGTGATGTGTGAATTCATCTCACAGAGTTACACTTATGTTTCGTGGAGCAGTCCATTAACACTGTCTTTGAGGAAGCTGAGAAGGGCTTCCTTGGATCGCATTGAGGCCTACGCTGATAAAGGAAATTTCATCCGTTCAAAACGTGAAAGAAGCTTTCTGAGAAACTTCTTTCTGATCTGTGAATTCATCTCACAGAGTTACAAGCTCTGCCTCAAGAAGCAGTTTGCTAACACTCTTTTCGTGGAATCTGCAAAGTGATATTTGGTAGCCCATAGGGGCCCATGGTGGAAAAGGAAATGTCCTCACATAATCACTACAGAGAAACTTTCTGAGAGATTGCTTTCTGATGTGTGACTTCATCACACAGAGTTCCACCCTTCCCTTCTTGGAACAGTTTGCTAACACTGTTCTCGTGGATTCTGCAAAGGTATATTTGGGAGCTCATTGAGGGCTAGGGTGAAAAAGGAATTCTCCTCACATAATAACTAAAGAGAAGCTTTCTGAGAAACTGCATTGCCATGTGTGAATGCAACTCTCAGAGTTACACGTTTCTCTTCAGTGATCAGTTTGTTAACACAGTTTTCTGGAAATCTGCAATTTGGTATTTCATAGCGCAATGAACCTGACGGTGACAAAGGAAATATCCAGAGAGGAAACCTAGAAAGAAGCTTTCTTAGAAACTTCTTGGTGATGTGTGAATTCATCTCACAGAGTTACACTTATGTTTCGTGGAGCAGTCCATTAACACTGTCTTTGAGGAAGCTGAGAAGGGCTTCCTTGGATCGCATTGAGGCCTACGCTGATAAAGGAAATTTCATCCGTTCAAAACGTGAAAGAAGCTTTCTGAGAAACTTCTTTCTGATCTGTGAATTCATCTCACAGAGTTACAAGCTCTGCCTCAAGAAGCAGTTTGCTAACACTCTTTTCGTGGAATCTGCAAAGTGATATTTGGTAGCCCATAGGGCCCATGGTGGAAAAGGAAATGTCCTCATATAATCACTACAGAGAAACTTTCTGAGAGATGGCTTTCTGATGTGTGACTTCATCACACAGAGTTCCACCCTTCCCTTCTTGGAACAGTTTGCTAACACTGTTCTCGTGGATTCTGCAAAGGTATATTTGGGAGCTCATTGAGGGCTAGGGTGAAAAAGGAATTCTCCTCACATAATAACTAAAGAGAAGCTTTCTGAGAAACTGCATTGCCATGTGTGAATGCAACTCTACAGAGTTACACGTTTCTCTTCAGTGATCAGTTTGTTAACACAGTTTTCTGGAAATCTGCAATTTGGTATTTCATAGCGCAATGAACCTGACGGTGACAAAGGAAATATCCAGAGAGGAAACCTAGAAAGAAGCTTTCTTAGAAACTTCTTGGTGATGTGTGAATTCATCTCACAGAGTTACACTTATGTTTCGTGGAGCAGTCCATTAACACTGTCTTTGAGGAAGCTGAGAAGGGCTTCCTTGGATCGCATTGAGGCCTACGCTGATAAAGGAAATTTCATCCGTTCAAAACGTGAAAGGAGCTTTCTGAGAAACTTCTTTCTGATCTGTGAATTCATCTCACAGAGTTACAAGCTCTGCCTCAAGAAGCAGTTTGCTAACACTCTTTTCGTGGAATCTGCAAAGTGATATTTGGTAGCCCATAGGGGCCCATGGTGGAAAAGGAAATGTCCTCACATAATCACTACAGAGAAACTTTCTGAGAGATTGCTTTCTGATGTGTGACTTCATCACACAGAGTTCCACCCTTCCCTTCTTGGAACAGTTTGCTAACACTGTTCTCGTGGATTCTGCAAAGGTATATTTGGGAGCTCATTGAGGGCTAGGGTGAAAAAGGAATTATCCTCACATAATAACTAAAGAGAAGCTTTCTGAGAAACTGCATTGCCATGTGTGAATGCAACTCTCAGAGTTACACGTTTCTCTTCAGTGATCAGTTTGTTAACACAGTTTTCTGGAAATCTGCAATTTGGTATTTCATAGCGCAATGAACCTGACGGTGACAAAGGAAATATCCAGAGAGGAAACCTAGAAAGAAGCTTTCTTAGAAACTTCTTGGTGATGTGTGAATTCATCTCACAGAGTTACACTTATGTTTCGTGGAGCAGTCCATTAACACTGTCTTTGAGGAAGCTGAGAAGGGCTTCCTTGGATCGCATTGAGGCCTACGCTGATAAAGGAAATTTCATCCGTTCAAAACGTGAAAGAAGCTTTCTGAGAAACTTCTTTCTGATCTGTGAATTCATCTCACAGAGTTAAAGCTATGCCTCAAGAAGCAGTTTGCTAACACTCTTTTCGTGGAATCTGCAAAGTGATATTTGGTAGCCCATAGGGCCCATGGTGGAAAAGGAAATGTCCTCACATAATCACTACAGAGAAACTTTCTGAGAGATTGCTTTCTGATGTGTGACTTCATCACACAGAGTTCCACCCTTCCCTTCTTGGAACAGTTTGCTAACACTGTTCTCGTGGATTCTGCAAAGGTATATTTGGGAGCTCATTGAGGGCTAGGGTGAAAAAGGAATTATCCTCACATAATAACTAAAGAGAAGCTTTCTGAGAAACTGCATTGCCATGTGTGAATGCAACTCTCAGAGTTACACGTTTCTCTTCAGTGATCAGTTTGTTAACACAGTTTTCTGGAAATCTGCAATTTGGTATTTCATAGCGCAATGAACCTGACGGTGACAAAGGAAATATCCAGAGATGAAACCTAGAAAGAAGCTTTCTTAGAAACTTCTTGGTGATGTGTGAATTCATCTCACAGAGTTACACTTATGTTTCGTGGAGCAGTCCATTAACACTGTCTTTGAGGAAGCTGAGAAGGGCTTCCTTGGATCGCATTGAGGCCTACGCTGATAAAGGAAATTTCATCCGTTCAAAACGTGAAAGAAGCTTTCTGAGAAACTTCTTTCTGATCTGTGAATTCATCTCACAGAGTTACAAGCTCTGCCTCAAGAAGCAGTTTGCTAACACTCTTTTCGTGGAATCTGCAAAGTGATATTTGGTAGCCCATAGGGCCCCATGGTGGAAAAGGAAATGTCCTCACATAATCACTACAGAGAAACTTTCTGAGAGATTGCTTTCTGATGTGTGACTTCATCACACAGAGTTCCACCCTTCCCTTCTTGGAACAGTTTGCTAACACTGTTCTCGTGGATTCTGCAAAGGTATATTTGGGAGCTCATTGAGGGCTAGGGTGAAAAAGGAATTATCCTCACATAATAACTAAAGAGAAGCTTTCTGAGAAACTGCATTGCCATGTGTGAATGCAACTCACAGAGTTACACGTTTCTCTTCAGTGATCAGTTTGTTAACACAGTTTTCTGGAAATCTGCAATTTGGTATTTCATAGCGCAATGAACCTGACGGTGACAAAGGAAATATCCAGAGATGAAACCTAGAAAGAAGCTTTCTTAGAAACTTCTTGGTGATGTGTGAATTCATCTCACAGAGTTACACTTATGTTTCGTGGAGCAGTCCATTAACACTGTCTTTGAGGAAGCTGAGAAGGGCTTCCTTGGATCGCATTGAGGCCTACGCTGATAAAGGAAATTTCATCCGTTCAAAACGTGAAAGAAGCTTTCTGAGAAACTTCTTTCTGATCTGTGAATTCATCTCACAGAGTTACAAGCTCTGCCTCAAGAAGCAGTTTGCTAACACTCTTTTCGTGGAATCTGCAAAGTGATATTTGGTAGCCCATAGGGGCCCCTGGTGGAAAAGGAAATGTCCTCACATAATCACTACAGAGAAACTTTCTGAGAGATTGCTTTCTGATGTGTGACTTCATCACACAGAGTTCCACCCTTCCCTTCTTGGAACAGTTTGCTAACACTGTTCTCGTGGATTCTGCAAAGGTATATTTGGGAGCTCATTGAGGGCTAGGGTGAAAAAGGAATTATCCTCACATAATAACTAAAGAGAAGCTTTCTGAGAAACTGCATTGCCATGTGTGAATGCAACTCACAGAGTTACACGTTTCTCTTCAGTGATCAGTTTGTTAACACAGTTTTCTGGAAATCTGCAATTTGGTATTTCATAGCGCAATGAACCTGACGGTGACAAAGGAAATATCCAGAGAGGAAACCTAGAAAGAAGCTTTCTTAGAAACTTCTTGGTGATGTGTGAATTCATCTCACAGAGTTACACTTATGTTTCGTGGAGCAGTCCATTAACACTGTCTTTGAGGAAGCTGAGAAGGGCTTCCTTGGATCGCATTGAGGCCTACGCTGATAAAGGAAATTTCATCCGTTCAAAACGTGAAAGGAGCTTTCTGAGATACTTCTTTCTGATCTGTGAATTCATCTCACAGAGTTACAAGCTCTGCCTCAAGAAGCAGTTTGCTAACACTCTTTTCGTGGAATCTGCAAAGTGATATTTGGTAGCCCATAGGGGCCCCATGGTGGAAAAGGAAATGTCCTCACATAATCACTACAGAGAAACTTTCTGAGAGATTGCTTTCTGATGTGTGACTTCATCACACAGAGTTCCACCCTTCCCTTCTTGGAACAGTTGCTAACACTGTTCTCGTGGATTCTGCAAAGGTATATTTGGGAGCTCATTTGAGGGCTAGCGGTGAATCAAGGAATTCTCCTCACATTAATAACTAAAGCGAAGGCTTTCTGAGAAACTGCATTGCCAT